>NC_091299.1:37013222-37085722 GCF_038502225.1 Cherax quadricarinatus | reverse complement strand
AAATTTGCCTTTTAATTCTTAAAGTATGCTAAAAAGGGCACATCGATTTTTCAAATCTAATGTAGAAGGCAAGTAGAGATGTGAGTAAACAGTCTAAGTATGTTTAGCAGGAGCAACAATAAGTGCGAGAGTATTAATACGCGTATTTCTCTGAAGAAAATTGAATTTAGTGTCCAAATGGAGAAGAGGGCTAATAAGATTCTTTGAAATGGATACATCGAAAGAAGAGTGCATTTAGGAAAAGTGGAAAAGTGGATTTAGGAGAGAAAAAAGTCGTTTTAATAAAAAAGCAGGTTAAATTTAATATATTTATTTTTAGGGGAAAACAGATAGGACGAGAGAATAAAGCGTGAATAATGGTTAGCTTCGAGTCACAAAATTCAATTTTTCAGAGGCCATCGTACATGTTATTGTGCATAATCATGGGGTAGACGAAAATAAAAAATAAGATTGTCACAGAGCTGGACTTCCGTTCAGCTTTAAATTTTATGTAAAGAGAGCAAGGCTATTAAAAGCTGCGAGAAAGGGTTGAGAGAGGCGAGTCCTGAATATAAAAACATGTACACGGACAAGATCTTACACCAATAGCGTGATGTTGAACTTTTGTAAATATTTCATTTAGTGATTACTAATATCAAGAAATAGAGAAATGACAATGACAATCACAAAAGTTTGCTTATAGTAGTTACTGTAGAACGAAAAGGAGTTAGAACTGATACAAAGACTAGTAAGTCTATGAAAATGATTAGCAGGAGCAGGGAGTTGAAGGAATCCCTCATTTGCCTTCTCTCTGGTACGAATGAGAACATCATTAGCATAGACAATAGTAAAGGATGGCTTTAAATTAAAACTTGGCTTCTTGTAGGTAGGGTACGGCTGCAGTCTTTTATTGAAATCCCGAGAGTACCAAAGGAGTACAGGAAAAACAAGACAAGGAGAGTGAGAATTTTTGTATGCCAAGAGATAAAGTAATGGGACAGTCTCTCTAGAGATGATGGAACGAGAAGTTTCGAAATTTTATGAAGAACATACGAAAGGGTAAAAATTTATTAATATTTTCTCATCATTTGATCTTTCATTATGAAGTTGAGGTTAAAAATGTGTAGCGAAGATTCACTATTAGTAGCATAGGACGACTCGGAGTGATCAACTTTCCTAGGGTGTTTACGCAGGGTAACCAGCCCAGCCAGGTAGCCGGTGGGAACACCACCCACCATCCCTCCCACAATCAACATCCTCCACTCCATTTCCTCTGATCATGATAACCTACCCCCCTCACCAACCCCCATTAGTCCACCTCCATTTGTAGTAAAATGTGCTGTAGCTGCAATTCCTTGGATAAAGATCCCCTACCACCCGCACCCTCAATGCCTATTACACAATCCCTCCCCCTACCCACCATCCCTGATCCAGTTTCTCAATTCTAGATCACCTACCCACCCTCACACCCCACCCTCGTCCATCACTCTTCCCCATCCACCATTCCCCACCCCATTTCCTCGGGTCAAAATCACCCACTCACCAACCACCCTCACATCTCTTCCCACCTAGCCATCCCTCACCCCCAACATAACCTAACTCACCACATCCATGCAATCCCCCACCCACCAGGTGACGCCAGAGTTGATCTGTCATGTATTTATGTGTGTCTCTCTTTAATTCTTTTAATTTCTTCTTGTTTTATCAAGAATATATAATCTGACTGGCTCATTCGGGCCTGTTCCCACTGATCAATAATATTGTATTACCCTTCAAATTTATTTGTCTCAGTTCTTAAAGTTTTCATAGAGGTAATTTTAATTCTTAATGTCCATGTCCATACGTGTGGCATTGTCTTCAAGCTATATATGCTGACAATTTTTACTGATTATTCCGATGTACGAAAAAGTATATAATAATCTTCATAACCTTTAGTTGGTCAAAGGTAAGTTAAGAGCAGAGGTAGACTTATTTCAGTAAAAAAGACATGGAAAAAATATCATTTCCATAATTTTATTTTCTTAAGCATTTGCAAAGACAATTTTTTAAACATTCATTCGTAAGGTGAAGACACATGTCAAGGTTGGCTCTCATCGGTTATGCTGGCTTAATCTTCGTTTAATATTCATGCACTATCAGTCTATTCCCCAATGGAATAGAGTGATGTTGTAGTCTTAAGACCTCGTGGGAAAAGGCGTGAAAAAGAAGGTAGACAGAGATCAAATATAACATGGTAGTAAAATACATTAGAATACTTTTATGTTGTATAACATTACATTAAGTTATTCTACGTTAATAATCGTTTATATATATTTGTAACTCTCTCTATTCCCATGACAAAATGTTACTTCAAGGTAAAATAAAAAAAAGAGATAATCGTATTTCTTCTTTCTAAGATAATGATCAGATATAAGCCAATAACGGACTGTCTTAAGTTCTTCAGTGAAGAGTAATGAATGTAGGTACTCTTTAATTACGTCATGAAAAGAAGGCAATATCAAAGCTAAGTCAAGGAAAGAGGTAGAATTAAACCAAAAGATAATCATTATAAAGTAATTCATTTATGACTTGTATGACCAGAGCTTCGGTAAGGTGGGGAAGGAAGAAGGATGGATAAGGATGGAAATATGGGAAAAGGGTGAGTAGGGGGAAGTAATACATATTCATTATAAAGTAATACATAATCATTATAAAGTAATACATAATATTTATAATGTAATACATAGACAAAAAAGACAAGGCATGCTTTCTTGGGGTATCCTGAGTTTTTCTGGGCTCTCCTGGAGTAATCTCTTTTTACATCCTCCGCAAACAAACACATCAAATTTAAATTCTCCTTTTTTTATGAGTCCACATTCGCATAAACAGTTAAGTTACTTTCATATTGGCCTCCCCTACCAATGTCTCAGATACCTTTATCTTATCTTCTCATAGTTATTCCTCTAACCGTCTCTTTCGCTCACATTCAGTGCTACACTAAATTCTTCCACCGAAAGGGTGGCGCTTTTCCATTTTGATTCATCCATGTGATTACCTCGCAGACATTAATTTTATGCTATGATCAATATATGAGATCCACTTTGGTGGAGTTATATTGACAATAAGGTAGCTGTGAAACACACCTCTGGAAGAAATGTCTCGTACCCGATTTTTTTTGTCTTTGTTTTTGCCCATTTAAAGTCCCTCTCCAGAGCACATTCCCATGTTTGCCTGGAACACAATGTGATTTCTTCGATTTTTTACTCATTAATGGGTTTTATTTCACTTTATCTTGCCTATGCTGTGTTAGATAAAACCTTCCAGGTTATGTTGATATTTTTCATGTATTACAAGAGGAAACTTACCATAGTTTATGCTTTATGTTGTTACCTTTCCGGTACTGTATAGTGGAGTTTAAAATCTCCCTCCGAATCTGTGCACTGTTTCCGGTTGTCCTTGCCCTTCTCCTGTTTGTATTCTCATTAATTTCACATCATCTGCGAACAGGTACACCACTGACTCGCTTTCCTCTGTCATGTCGTTTACATACACAAGGAACAGTACCGTACCTTGTACTGAGCCTTGTTGAACACCACCAGTTAAACTTGTCCATTTATGACACCTCCTCCCAGACAATAATTCGCTATGTTTTTCCACTTAAGTATTCCCTGATCCACTGAGTGTGTCCATGTAATTTCTGCCTGCCCCTCTGCTTTAAGTCTCTTTTGGGGTACTGTATCTAACGCCTTCTTGTATTACAAAAATATACAACTTACCCACCCCAAGAATACAATTTCCTGCAAAACAATGGTAAAGAAAGAGGGAGAAAGCGAAAATGACGGTGAGTGGAGTGATTGTTAAAGGGAAGATAAAGGTACCTGAGACACTGGAAGAAGAGACCATTGTGAGTCGAGTGTGTGACCTAAGTGTTGATGTAAATGTGAACTTAGAGAGAGGTGCGTTAACATGAAATAAAAGAGATCTTAAAACAGAAGCATTTTAATTTGATGTACTTGTTTGAGGAGGATGTTCGAAGTCTCATAGAATAGAATAAATGAACCCCCAGCCCCCCCAAAAAAAAAATGTGATACTAACGCAGGATAACCCAAGACAGAATACCTTGTCGAGTTTTGTGTATTATTACATTTTAATGATTAAAACTGAGATTTTTACTTCTTTTTCTAACTTTTTTCTTGTCTGAACTCGGTCTTCTTTAACACTCACATACCACCTTACTCACTGACCGACAATGAACGACTTAGTAAAACATTGTTCCTTGGAACAGAGAGGCAAAAGTATAAGATAATTAACCAGGGATAATCTGATCACTCCTGGTAATGGTTATACCACAGAAAATTATATTAATATGTTTTATTATCATGCTGTATTTTATCGTGTCCACTTAATACTTTTTTCAGTGAAGGTCTTAGGACTACATATGTTAATTTTAAGTCTCACTTTTAAGCTTATTTCCATGGGGAATAATGTTAATGTATGACTATTAACTGAGGATTAACTTAGTTCTAGTGGTACACTCTGTAATCATTATTTTACTACATGTAAACCACACAATAACCAAATTCTGTAAACTCAGCATTGTAATCCTAGTTGGGTTATTGAGGCTAGGACTTTGGGTAGTTTAAAATTTAGGTTGGATAAGTACATGAGTGGGAGGGGTTGGATTTGAGTGGGACTTGCGCATCAGAGCTTATTTCTTGGGTAGCATTGAAAATTGGGTTGGTCAAATGTTTTGTTAGTGGGATGAATTGTAAAGGACCTGCCTAGTATGGGCCAACAGGCCTGCTGCAGTGTTCCTCCTTTCTTATGTTCTTATGTTAACACAAGAGAGCCAACCTTGATATATATTCACCTTATATTTTTTTTAATTTTTACCTTTGTATATACTTTCCTTTCGAAATGTTTACCTTGAATACTTGTTTAACCCTTAAGAAAATAAAATTTGTAAAACGGTTTGCTTTATTGGTCATTTTTATTGTGTTTTTACCAGTGAAAAAGATTTTTATTACATGAAATGCGTCAACCTCCTTGTCTTACTTCTGAGATTATTTTTGGTTTGCCTCTGAATTTGCCTCTTGGTTTAAGTGCACCCATTTTTTTCTCTACAAAGGTCTTTAGATTAATAGTTTTCAGTATGTTTTAAGAAGAATTAAGATTAAAATCAAATTTTCACATTTTGACTGGGATGAGTTATAGATTCTAGGCCTCTTTCATTAAGACGTTGAGGTACATCTCTTGGGTCTCTTTGGGGAATTTGAAGCATTTCACAATTCTTCATCTGATTTATATTAAATTTTAATTCTGATTGGCAAGGTTGAGTTATAGATCCTGGACCTTTACCAAGTTACTTGAAGTCGATTTCACCCCAGTCCCAGAGCAATGCGCCTGCTTTTGTGAGTTTAATTTTTTTTTATATCTCTCCATAAGTCTTCACTCAACTGGTCTCAAAGAGTGTTGAGTTATACCTTTTGGGCATTTGAGGGGACTCGTCAGGATATCTTTACAATATATCATCTGACTGGTCAAAATCTTCAGTTGTTTAGGACAGGATTAAAATTCAATTCCTGGGCTTCATCGGAACGTTGATCTTGAGCTCCTTGGTCTCTTGAAACGGGGTTGATGTACAACTCTGTGCTCTTTAAGGTTGATAAGATATGACTACCAGTCTCATAAGCCTTTTTATTAAGCTCCCTAGCTTCTGGAACGAGTTGATCTCCTGGGCATAGTGGGGTGTTGAGTAATAACTCATAGGTTTCTTAAAGGGGTTGAACGGTAGCTCCTTGGCTTCTTGAGGGTTTTGAGGTATCGCCGCTAGCCCTTGTGTGTACATAGTTACAATGATCCGAGAGAGGGAACCCCTCTGGTCTAGGCGAGTGATCCGAGAGAGGGGCACTCTCTCTCGCATCACTCAACTAGAGCAGAGGGACTCCTTCTCTCTGAGCCGGCTGAACCTTCTTAAAACCCTTGCTCATCTTTCATGGGGAGCTGATTGTAGAACTCTTCTTCGCCTACATTCAGCCCTAGTTTTATCGAAACTCGATTATGGTGACCAGATTTATTCGGCGGCCTCTCCTACTACTCTCTTTAGCCTTAATCCAATCCATCACCAGAGATTACGTTTATGCCTTGGTGCTTTTCGCTCTTTACCTGCTGAGAGTCTCTATGCAGAAGCAAATATTCCATCCGATCGCCATGATGCTCATTGCCTTCGCTATTATGTTTACTCTCATGATCTCCTCAATCCTTCCATATATAGAATAGTCACTGATGTTAGTATACGTTCTTTATTGTTCGTTGCCCCTGTTTACTCCGTCCCTTTTCTCCTCGCCTACATTCGCTCTTGTCTTCCCTTCAGTTACCACCTTTCTATGTTCATTTAGCATCTCACTTTTCCCTACCCCCTTGGGGAGTTCCAGCTGTTCGTGTCTGTTCTTTCTCACTGCCATGCGCGAAAGCCCAACTGCCTACGGTAGCTTTCCCCCCTCTCATTTTCTTGACCACTTCCGCTCTCATTCTCATGCCATCGCAGTGTACACAGATGGTTCTAAGTCTTCTGACGGCGTCGGATTCGCAGCAGTGTTTCCAGACAGTGTCGTGTGAGGGCATTTACTATCCTCGGCTAGCATTTTTACTTCTGAATTGTATGTCATTCTTGCAACACTTATCCGTATTGCATCTATGACTTGTGGTTGTTTCAGACTCCCTTAGTGCTTTACAAGTTATACGAAAATTTGATACACCTCACCCCCTAGTTCTCCGTATCCAACGTTGGTTACGCCGTATGCCTACCAAGCACAATGATATTGTTTTTTGTTGGGTTCATGGTCGTGTTGACGTTCAGGGCAATGAACAGGCAGACACTGGTGCGCGGTCAGCAGTACATGACCTCCCAGTTTCATATAGAGGTGCTCCATTTACTTACTATTTTGCTGTAATTGCTACCCACCTTCGCACCCGTTGGCAACAACATTGGTCTGATCTGCTCTGTAACAAACTTCATTCTATTAAACCGAGTATAGGTTACTGGCCGTCTTCTTGTCATCAGTGTCGAGGTTGGGAGACTACTCTCTCCCGTCTTCCCATCGGCCCCACACGTCTTACTCACGGGTATCTCATGGAGAGGCGCCCTGTTCCTCTCTGTGAGAATTGTCAGGTTCCAGTATCTGTTAGCCACATTCTGTTGGACTGCCCACTCTAACAACGAGCACAGAGAATTTACTTCCAACGTCGTCTCCCCTCTGCTGCTCTTTCTTTACCTTCCCTTCTTGCTGATGGACCTTCCTTGAATCCGGACTCTCTCACTGACTTTTTTGACAGCAACTGATTTACTCCACAAACTCTGATGATGCCTTTAGCACTCCCCTCAGCCCTTTCTACCTCAGTCTCTTGCTACTCTCTACCACTGCACTATCCACTGCCCTGCTGTACTCCATAACCTACTAATCATCCCTCTCCCTCTTGCTACCTGATACCCTCACATCCTTCCCTGCCCTGCAGCGCCGTATAGCCCTTGTGGTTTAGCGCTTCTTTTTTATTATAATAATAATAATCCCTCTTTCGGATCACTCAACTAGACCAGAGGGGCTCCCTCTCTCGGATCACTCAGCTAGACCAAAGGGGCTCCCTCTCTCCGATCACTCAGCTAGGCCAGAGGGGCTCCCTCTTTCGGATCACTCAACTAGACCAGATGGGCTCCCTCTTTCGGATCACTCAACTAGACCAAAGGGGCTCCCTCTTTCGGATCACTCAACCACCAAAACATTTATTTTGGTTTGTGTCATACGAATATAAAATGTAAAAGTTTTGAACATTATGCGATCTGGAAGGAATATTGGTTTTTTCCTTCTGTCCATTAAACATGTAAATCTTGCGGTCTTCTACATACCTTACAGTCAATAAGAATTTCATTATCAAATGCGTGTCCCATTAATTTTGTATTCCTTTATTATTTAAATTTAAATTTCCGTCTGAAAGTTAATTAAAATCCTTATTCGTTATCCAAACAGATGATTGAAAGTGAACTTAAACACTGGGAAGAAATGGGTGGATTATCCCCCACCTTCCATTTTTTCCGTGATTAATTATAAAAATAATAAAAAAATCTGCTTTTTGTCGTGGATTACCCCCATTTTCTGTGATTAATTAGAAAAGTAATAAATAATATGCTTTTTTCATGGATTACCCTCCTTTTCTGTGATTAATTAAAAAATAATTAAAAAACAGTTTTATTCGTGGTCGCGGAACCTCAGTGTAAAACTGGTGATGCATTAAAAATATAAAAATAATGTAAAAATAATTAAATTATTTGACAATATACAAGAAATAATTTTTTTTCCAACAAACCGGCCGTATCCCACCGAGGCAGGGTGGCAACCCCCCAAAAAATCCCTCTTTTCAAATTTAGTAATTTATACAGAAGGGGTTACTAGCCTCTTGCTCCCGGCAAGAAATAATTATCAATATTTTTATCATAAGTGAAACACAGGTATTGCTTATTGATATAAAAACATGGTGCTGAGGATATATACACAGGATATATACATCCAAAGATGTGTATTTCTCAGTGTACGAGTATATGCGCTGAGAGATTACTTTCATGGCTGTCTTAAGATTACATTATTCGTGACCGGTTGGAGGAGGCAGCCAGCAAGTAGATAAATGATTCAGAGAACCGACAGGTTGATAAATTAAACACATGTGCAACACTTGGGTATCCTTACTGAGGAAAAGTTTCACCACACAGTGACTTCATCAGTACAATACAAAGCAGAATGGTGAGGATCAGAAGGAGTTTGAGGTAATCACTTCCTCAGCCTGGAGTTGATGTAATCAGTCCATCAATTGTAAAAAGAATACAGCATTTGCGCGAAGAAGGGTCTTGTATACTGCAGAGGGACTCTTCACCATTCTTCTTTATATTGGACTGATGAAGCCACTGTGTGGTGAAATGTGCCTAATTTATCAGGTAACAAGCAGCCTTAATTAAAACTCTTCGAATAGCTGATTGGCTTTAATGCCAATTAACCAACCAATCATCTAACAAAAAAGAACTGAAAACGACGGAGTCACAACAATGCGTAATACAAGGTGTGAAAGTAATACTGATTGTGTTGGTCATGATTGTGATGATGGCAGTTATGATAATGTTTACTGAAAGAGATGGTTCCTTTAACACTGAGTACTTACGAAAGTGATGGAGGCGATTGTTATAATATAGAACTTTAATGAGAGTGACGAAATCTACGAATACAGTGATTAGAGATTCGGATTTTATGATTAACTTCATGTCACAGTTACATACACTGCCATGTTAACTAAGGGTGGTGGAGACAGGAGGAAGTACAAGGAAGTCAGGCAGGAGCTGAATAGTTTATTCAGTGTTCTTCTTTGGATATTTTCCTAAGTATTTCATATACAGAATTTTTACAATATCGTGAATAGAGCAAATTAATTAACACAGTGTCAAATAATTATGAACTGTGTTCCGTTGCAGTGTTCCCGCACGATACATACTGGAGGTTCAGTGACAACATGCAAGAGACGAAGAAAGGCGAGACAGAAGAAGACTGAACTCATCCGTTAAACATGAAAAATGATGATGATGCTGTGGAAACGTGACTAGGCGTCGTGGGTTCTGCAAAAGAACAAAAACACTGTACTAACCTCTTCAAAATCATCTAAACCATTGGAAAAAGGGTAATATTCAGAAAGGCGGAAAAGAGCGAATGCATTTCAGTCTTCAAGCAAGCAACTGATGAGTAGGTTTGAACTACAGGCGGGAGTCCTTGACATGTAAACTATCAAAGGTAATGGAGAATATAGTCAAACGCGAATACCAGAACACCTGGAGAGAAGTGGTGCTATAAACGACAGTCTGCATTGCTTTAGAGACAGGTAAACGCAGCCTCGCGAGGCTGCTGCTGTTCAATGACAGTATAACGGTAATACAATAGGAGAAGGAGACGGTAGGTGGACTGAATAATTGCAGATTGCACAAAGGCATATGGCACAGTATCGAATAAGAAACTCTTCCATAAAATGGAAAACAATCTTCAGCAACGAGATACGGACTGTAATTATTAGAAAAATACCTAAAGAAAGAGTAAGTGATGGTCTGGCATCATATGTTGGAAATTATGAATCTGACGAGCAGATCCCACCAGCATCAATAAAGGAACCAGAACTGCTGCTTATATATGTAAATAACATGCCTGAAGAGATAGTCCTATGTTTCCTTGTTTGAAGATTATGTAAAATGAATGAAAAGAAGGAAAGCCAGAGATGATTTAGACGAACTGCTGAGATGGTCAGAAAAGTGGTTTCTGTAACTCAATTCTAACAAATGTAAATTATGTATATTGTGGAAGAAAAAATAAAACCGGAGATTGAATACAGAAGAGGAATATAGAAGCTGAAAAGCTAATACATGAGGAAAGGCTAAGCAATGAGTATTGTACATAGCATCTTATCAGAACGACACATCAAAATAACGTCTACGTATATGCGTGAACTGCGAGCCTAATAAGGTATTCAGGAACCTCCAGTTTATAAGAACAATATATGAGGGATATTTCAGGCTAAATAAATTGAAAGCAGCACAGACGTGGAGCCAACAGTTTATGAAGCTCGTGCAGAAAGTGAAAAGTTCGCTATGTGACATATGCAGGGAAAAGTAATTGAACTTGAAGCTAAAGATAAGAAACACTAGAAAAACAATTATAAAGAAATGTTAAGTAAAGTGCAAGAATACTGCCACAGACAGCAGTACGTGACGTGTTGTTAAAACTAGGTTAAATTCACCATGTTGTAAAATCACTTACACAGGAATATTTAGGAAAATCTATAATAAGCTGGTTCAGTATGATAGGAGACCTGGATCCAGTAACTGCTGCACAAAACTTGAAGTTAAATCGCTAGGCTAGGAGCAATTTCGATCCCTGCAAAACGATGTACCAACACCCACACTCAGACTCGGACTTTGCAGCACAAGGACCCATACCTACAAAATTATGACTCACAAAATCGTAATAACACGAGTTTTAGGACTCACTTGACTTGGCATCGAGCCGCACTCTTTCTTCGATCTGTAAAAGCATATCCAGAAAATGAGGATTATGCGAAAGTATGCAACAAGGTTTGTTCCGGATGAGAGGCTAACGAAATTAAATCTAACGACATTGAAGGACAGAAGAAACAGGGAAGACGTGTGTGTGTGTGTGTGTGTGTGTGTGTACTCACCCACACAACAAGGTGAGTACACACACACACACACACACACACACACACACACACACACACACACACATAAACACACACACACACACACATACACACGCACACACACACACACACATATACATACACACATACACACATACACACACACACACACACACACACACACACACACACACACACACACACACACACACACACACACACACACACACACAACACAAACACACAAACACACACACACAAACACACACACACACACACACACACACACACACACACACACACACACACACACACACACACACACACAAACACACAAACACAAACACACACACACACACACACACACACACACACACAAACACAAACACACACACACACACACACACACACACACACACACACACACACACACACACACACACACACACACACACACATACAAAATACTGAGAGGAATTAACAAGGTGGACAAAGACAGGATGCTCCAGAGATGGGACACAGCAACAAGGGGACACAGTTGGAAGTTGAAGACACATATGAATCACAGGGCTGTTAGGAAGTATTTCTTCAGTCACAGAGTAGTCAGGAAGTGGAATAGTTTGGGAAGCGATGTAGTTGAGGTAGGATCCATACATAGCTTTAAGCAGAGGTATGATAAAGCTCACAGTTCAGGGTGAGTGACCTAGTAGCGACCAGTGAAGAGGCGGGGCCAGGAGCTTGGACTCGACCCCTGCAACCTAAACTAGGTGGGTACAACTAGGTGAGTACATACACACACACATACAAACACACAACCGAGGAAGAAGTGAAGAGGCTTCTGAGTTAGCTAGATAGCTCAACGGCAATAGGGCCGGATAACATCTCTCCGTGGGCCCTGAGAGAGGGAGCAGAGGCGCTATGTGTACCCCTAACAACAATATTCAATACATCTATCGAAGCAGGGAGATTGCCTGAGGCATGGAAGACAGCAAATGTAGTCCCAGTCTTTAAAAAAGGAGACAGACATGAGGCACTGAACTACAGACCAGTGTCACTGACATGTATAATATGCGAAGTCATGGAGAAGATTATCAGAAGAGTGGTGGAACACCTAGAAAGGAATGATCTCATCAATAGCAGCCAACATGGTTTCAGGGACAGGAAATTCTGTGTCAAAAACCTACTGGAGTTCTATGACATGGTGACAGCAGTAAGACATGAGAGAGAGGGGTGGGTGGATTGCATTTTCTTGGACTGCAAGAAGGCGTTTGACACAGTTCCACACAAGAGATTAGTGCAAAAACTGGAGGACCAAGCAGACATAACAGAGAAGGCACTACAATGGATCAGGGAATACTTGTTAGGAAGACAGCAGCGAGTCATGGTACTTGGCGAGGTATCAGAGTGGGCGCCTGTGACCAGCAGGGTCCCACAAGGGTTAATCCTAGGACCAGTGCTGTTTCTGGTATTTGTGAACGACATGACGGAAGGAATAGACTCCGAAGTGTCCCTGTTTGCAGATGACGTTAAGTTGATGAGAAGAATTCATTCGATCGAAGACCAGGCAGAACTACAAAGGGATGTGGACAGGCTGCAGACCTGGTCCAGCAATTGGCTCCTGGAGTTCAACCCGACCAAGTGCAAAGTCATGAAGATTGGGGAAGGGCAAAGAAGACCACAGACGGAGTTCAGTCTAGGGGGCCACAGACTACAAACCTCACTCAAGGAAAAAGATCTTGGGGTTAGTATAACACCAGGCACATCTCCTGAAGCGCACATCTAGCAAACCTCAGAACAGCATTCCGACATTTTAATAAGGAATCGTTCAGGACCCTGTACACCGTGTACGTTAGGTCCATATTGGAGTATGCGGCACCAGTTTGGAACCCACAAATAGCCATGCACGTAAATAAACTAGAGAAAGTGCAAAGGTTTGCAACAAGACTAGTCCCAGAACTAACGGGTATGTCCTACGAGGAGAGGTTAAGGGAAATCGACCTGACGACACTGGAAGACAGGAGAGATATGGGGGACATGATAACGACATACAAAATACTGAGAGTAATTAACAAGTTGGACAAAGATAGGATGTTACAGAGATGGGGCACAGCAACAAGAGGACACAGTTGGAAGTTGAAGACACAGATGAATCACAGGGATGTTAGGAAGCATTTTTTCAGCCACAGAGTAGTCAGGAAGTGGAATAGTTTGGGAAGCGATGTAGTGGAGGCAGGATCCATACATAGCTTTAAGCAGAGGTATGATAAAGCTCACGGTTCAGGGAGAGTGACCTAGTAGCGACCACTGAAGAGGCAGGGCAAGTAGCTAGGACTCCTCCCCTACAACCTCAACTAGGTGAGTACACACACACACACATACACACACTCAAACATCTATCTGTGGGTCCTTAGAGAGGGAACAGATATGCTGTGTGTGCCACTAACCACAATCTTCAACACATCCTTGAAACTGGGCAACTACCTGAGGTATGGAAGACGGCAAATGTAGTTCCCATTTTTAAAAAAGGAGACAGAAAAGAAACACTAAACTATAGACCAGTGTCACTGACGTGTATAATATGCAAAGTCATGGAGAAGATTATCAGGAGGAGAGTGGTGGAGCACCTGGAACGGAACAAGATTATAAAGGCAACCAGCACGGATTTATGGAAGGCAAATCCTCTGTCACAAACCTTCTGGAGTTTTATGATAAAGTAACAGAAGTAAGACACGAGAGAGAGGGGCGAGTTGATTGCATCTTCTTGGACTGCAAGAAGGCCTTTCACACAGTTCCTCACAAGAGATTAGTGAAGAAGCTAGAGGATTAGGCACGTATAACAGGAGGGGCACTCCAATAGATCAGAGAATAACTGACAGGAAGGCAACAACGAGTCATGGTACATGATGAGTTATCACATGGGCACGTGTGACGAGCGGCGTCCCACAGGGGTCGGTCCTAGGACCATTGCTATTTTTGTATATGTGAATGACATGATGGAAGGGTTAGACTAAGAAGTGTCCCTGTTCGCAGATGATGTGAAGTTAATGAGGAGAATTAAATCAGATGAGGATCAGGTTGGACTTCAAAGATACCTGGACAGACTGGACACCTGGTCTAGCAACTGGCCTCTCGTATTTAACCCCGCCAAATGCAAAGTCATGAAGATCGGGAAAGGGCACAGAAGACCGCAGACGGAATATAGGCTAGATGGCGAAAAACTGCAAACCTCGCTCAAGGAAAAAGATCTTGGGGTGAGTATAACACCGAGCACGTCTCCCGAAGCACATATCAACCGGATAACTGCTGCAGCATATGGGCGCCAGGCAAATCTGAGAACAGCGTTCCGATACCTAGGTAAGGAACCATTCAAGACACTGTTCACCGTGTATATCAGGCCCATACTGGAGTATGCAGGACCTGTTTGGAACCCACACTTGATCAAGCACGTCAAGAAATTAGAGAAAGGTTTGCGACAAGGTTAGTTCCAGAGCTAAGGGGAATGTCTTATGATGGATGGTTAAGGGAAATCCGCCTGATGACACTGGACGACAGGAGGGTTAGGGGAGACATGATAATGACATACAAAATACTGCAAGGAATAGACAAGGTGGACAGAGACAAGATGTTCCAGAGAGGGGACACAGAAACAAGGGGTCACAATTAAAGTTGAAGACCCAGATGAGTCAAAGAAATGTTAGGAAGTATTTCTTCAATTAGGAAGTGGAATAGCCTAGCAAGTGAGGTAGTGAAGGCAGGAACCATACATAGCTTTAAGATGAGGTATGATAAAGCTCATGGAGCAGGGAGAGAGAGGACCTAGTAGCACTCGGTGAAGAGGCGGGGCCAGGAGCTGAGTCTCGATCCCTGCAACGACAAATAGGTGAATACACGCACACACGCACGCACGCACGCACGCACACACACACACACACACACACACACACACACACACACACACACACACACACACCTCCTGGAGTTTTATGACAAGGTAACAGAAGTAAGACACGAGAGAGAGGGTTGGGTAGATTGCGTTTTCCTAGACTGCAGGAAGGCCTTTGACACAGTTCCCCACAAGAGATTAGTGCAGAAGCTGGAGGATCAGGCACACGTAAAAGGAAGGGCACTGCAATGGATAAGGGAATACCTGACAGGGAGGCAGCAACGAGTCATGGTACGTGAAGAGGTATCACAGTGGGCGCCTGTTACGAGCGGGGTCCCACAGGGGTCAGTTCTAGGACCAGTGCTATTTTTGATATATGTGAACGACATGATGGAAGGAATAGACTCTGAAGTGTCCCTGTTCGCAGATGACGTGAAGCTGATGAGAAGAATTAAATCGGACGAGGATGAGGCAGGACTGCAAAGAGACCTGGAGAGGCTGGACATGTGGTCCAGTAACTGGCTTCTCGAATTCAATCCAGCCAAATGCAAAGTCATGAAGATTGGGGAGGGGCAAAGAAGACCGCAGACAGAGTATAGGCTAGGTGGACAAAGACTACAGACCTCACTCAGGGAGAAAGACCTTGGGGTGACCATAACACCGAGCACATCACCGGAGGCACACATCAACCAAATAACCGCTGCAGCATACGGGCGCCTGGCAAACCTGAGAATAGCGTTCCGATACCTTAATAAGGAATCGTTCAAGACACTGTACACTGTGTATGTTAGGCCCATACTGGAGTATGCAGCACCAGTCTGGAACCCACACCTGGTCAAGCACGTCAAGAAGTTAGAGAAAGTACAAAGGTTTGCAACAAGGCTAGTCCCAGAGCTCAAGGGAATGTCGTACGAGGAAAGGTTAAGGGAAATCGGACTGACGACACTGGAGGACAGAAGGGTCAGGGGAGACATGATAACGACATACAAGATACTGCGGGGAATAGACAAGGTGGACAGAGATAGCATGTTCCAGAGAGGGGACACAGGGACAAGGGGTCACAACTGGAAGCTGAAGACTCAGACGAGTCACAGGGACGTTAGGAAGTATTTCTTCAGTCATAGAGTTGTCAGCAAGTGGAATAGCCTAGCAAGTGAAGTAGTGGAGGCAGGAACCATACATAGTTTTAAGAAGAGGTATGACAAAGCTCAGGAAGCAGAGAGAGAGAGGATCCAGTAGCGATCAGTGAAGAGGCGGGGCCAGGAGCTGAGTCTCGACCCCTGCAACCACAATTAGGTGAGTACAATTAGGTGAGTACACACACACACACACACACACACACACACACACACACACACACACGTTTAATATTCTTAAACGTCCTATCAAAGCAGCTCCGCATTCAAATATCTTGAAATTGTTGCTTCCCTCCCTCTTCCCCTCGGTAATTTCATCTTGTGTGAGAGGGTCCTAAGAAAGTAATTTCTTTCAGGGCTCCAGGCTCTCTGTGGAAGTAATATGCTGGAAATCCTGCCAAAAGCCCTCTGTAGAATTGGATTCCAGAAGTAGTACGGTTTCTGAGGTGAAGAGTGCCAAGAAGTAGCCTCGTCTAGGTACAGGGAATGACTCCCCCGTTCCCCAGGTCTTCTCGAAAGAAGTCTTTTAATTGATTTGTTGCGTGTAGGTAATGGAGAGTAAACTGCCTTGTGACTGGGTTAATGTATTTCTCTTTCCAGTTTGTTTGTGTGTACTCATCTAGTTGAATTCAATATTGTTTGCTTGGGCTCATTCATATCTCCTGGTTTTATCTCTTAGACCTTATCGGTGGTTTTTCACTGATTTCTGGCGTCCTTGGCCCTGTCGTATCTACTCTTGAAATAGTGTATAGTGTTTATCTCCACCACCTGTTATTCTACTGCATGTCATAGTAACCATCCTAAGACTGAGAAAGTACTTAGTATTTCCCTGTGGCTCATTCAAGTCTTTAGTTTCCATTGATATCCCATGGCATCTCAAAGAGCGTGTTCCGGTCTAATCTTCTGAGTATTTTATATATCACGACAATGTCTCCTCTTAGTTTTTCTAACTTTATGTATTGTTTGGCGAGTGTCTTAAATCTTTCCTTAAAGATCATCCTTTTCAATTTTAATACCACTCGTGTTGCGAACTTTCGGACTTCCTCATGTTTCATGATATAGGTGTGTATATTCCATGTTGGCGCAGAATGCTCCATCCTGGGCGTAACATACGTTGTGTATAGTGCCCTGAATGACTTTCTGTTCAGGTTCCTAAAAGCTGTTTTCCGGTTAGCTACTTTTTTCAAATATCTTTGAAGTATGCCATTTATGTGTACTTCTGGTAATATACCTAGTGCAATGCCTATTTCCATATTTCTTCTAGCACGATGTCTACAGCATCTTCCCTCTCAGTCTGTATTCACTGTCCGGTCTTCTCACTCCTCCTGTTTTCATCATTTTGCACTTAACAAAAACGTCTTCGAGGAGGCATCTTCCTGAACAAGTTCACAGGTTAATCTTCACGGAACCTCTCTTCTTCGTCCTATTTGATAGGAATCTTGCTCATTATTATCACATTATCCACAAAGAGTAATACTTAAGATTCATTTTCCTGTGTCAGGTCATTTTCACTTATATGAAACAGCAGGAATCCATGCACTGATTCTTGGACACTCGGTTCGGTTTCCAAGGCCACTCAGATATTTTATTCTGTTTTCTGTTTATTAGGTTCTCTTATATCTACTTGAATACCTTCCTGCTACCCATGTCTGCTATTTCAGTTTGTACAGCTGCCTCTTGTTTGGCTCTATCAAGTGATTTTATTAGGCTGAGGAAGATGCATTTTACTGTCACTCTCTCTCTCTCTCTCTCTCTCTCTCTCTCTCTCTCTCTCTCTCTCTCTCTCTCTCTCTCTCTCTCTCTCTCTCTCTCTCTCTCTCTCATTTTTTTTTACACAGGGTTTGACAAGGTTAAGGATCCTTACCTTATTGACAAGCTATTTACAGGTTAAGGATTCCTAACTTTATTGGCAAGCTAAGAGCTGTTACCTACATCAACTCATTTATTGTTATGAGACATACAAGTAGGGAACAGGATGAAGTTGGAGCCATCTGTGGGCCAGCATTTTCATTTGATCAACTGACTTTATCTCGTTGACATCATTATGCTGTACGAATATGTTCCATACTCGAGTCATCCTGGGTATGTATGATCTCAGATGGAGTGATGTTCTGGAGAAGGGCACAGCCAGAGTGAAGTTGCTGTTTTCTGCCCGTCTTGTGGCATAAAAGCTTGTTTCACGCTGTCCTCGAAGTGGATCCAAGTGTGGTATTTTGACAATATTGGCCTTGTACATAACAGTAAGGCTACCCACATCCCTCCTATGTTGAAGGCTCTGCTGAAATGACAGATCTATCCAGGATGGGTCCAGGCGAGAGATGAGACGTCTTGCTCTGTTCTCTACTCTGTCAAGCAGTCGCAGATGAGAGGGGGCGGGGGGACAGGCAAACCAAGAAAGTGGAGCATACTCAAGGTGTGAGCGTACTTGTGCCTCGTACAGGATCTTGCAACCCCTACTGTCAAGCAGATGCGAGATACGGCGAAGTGCTGTAAGCTCCTGGCTGCCTTGTTTGCAAGATTTACAACATGGTTCTTCATGGTTAGTTTGGAGTCAAATTTCACCCCAAGGATATCAACTTCTTCTCCAGGTGCCAACACCCTCCCATTCATCCTTACTACTGCACCAGCATTACCATCATGGTGCCTAGAGACGATTATCATTTGCGTTTTCTCAGGTGCAAATGTAACTTGCCATCTATTTCCCCAAGCTGATATAGCTATTAGGTGGTGATTGATGTAGCTTAGAGCAGCTGGCATTTCTTCTCTTGGATAAGTGAATGTCAGTGTACAGTCGTCTGCATTCATCTACAAATGAAGAAGGTCGTTGAAGTAGACATTCCATAACAATGGTCTCAGCACGCTTCCTTGATTCCGTTCCATTGAGAACTACACTTAGAGATCTACCATGAAGGTAATCACTGAGGAGACATAGCGTAGAGCCTGCAATTCCCAGTGCTTGAAGTTTTGCTAAGAGGCCCTGGTGCCACACCCGGTCGAAAGCGGCAGCAATGTCCAGTGCTACCACACAGCTGACTCTGGATTCATCCAGTGACTGGTGCCACTTAGTGGAGAGGTTTAACAACAGATCAGCAGCAGAGTAACCTTTCCTGAAGCCATATTGACGATCACAAAGTGGTGAGTGATAGTCAAAAAACTCTGTCATTTGTCTTGAGATTATTGTCTCAAGGATCTTACCAGTGATTGACAGGAGTGACACTGGTCTGTAGTTGCTGATTTCTGCTCTGCTCTTCTTTTTGTGAACAGGGACTACATTTGCCTCTTTCCATAGAGAGAGCCATTTACACTGTACTAGGCAGTGCTGAAAGGTGCGAGTTAGAGGTGCTGCTAGCTGGTCTGCACATCTTCTCAGCAATCTTGGGCTCAACATGTCTGGGCCCACAGCCTTTTCTTGGTTAGGTTAGGTTAGGTAAGGTTCGTCAGGAAACAGGACAAATGTTTCCTGACGCGGGTCTTAGTCAGATGATGACCCGCCTTTGGAGCTTTTGGTCATCTGACCGAGGCCTTCCGCTGGCTTACCGGTCCACCCCTTTAAAAATTATGGTCATTTATAACCATTGTTAATTGATATAACCTTTTCTTGGTCAAGCGATTTAAGAAGGAAATGCACCTTCTCCTGCCTTATTGTCACCACTGACAGTTTTGACACAGTTCTTGCAGCTAGCCAAGGAGGGTCCCTTGCTGGATCAGGAACTTGCATTTTGGTAGCAAAGTGTTCAGCAAAGAGGTCCGCCTTCTCTTGACTACTAGTAGAGGTGGTCCCATCCTGTTGATTTAGAGGTGGAATGAGTTCATCAGGCAGATAACCTTGTCTGTCCTTGACCAGGGACCACCAGGTTTTGGAGTCTACCCTACCTGATGCTAACTTTCTTTTAGTGTCCACCTCCCATTTAGCAATGGCCCGCTTTTGAACGTCATCCATATGCCTACAGGCTTGCCTGTGCAAGTTCCTGTTATAGGTGGTAGGATGTCTCTTATACCTTCGCCATGCTTTGTACTTAGCAGTAGCAGCCTCTCTACAACGAAAGCCAAACCAAGGCTGATCTGTAGGCTTCGTCACATATTGCCAGTGAGGAATGTGTTCTTGTTGTAGATTAAGGATGTGTCCAGTGAAGGCTTTCACTTGGTTGTCAACATCCCCTTGGAGAAGAGCATTTCAATCGGTGGTGGCGAGCTCAGAGCGAAGGGCTGGCCAATTACCTCTTTCCCATAGCCAGGCTGTGCGTGTGGACTCCTCACCTCGTTCTGTTGGGATCTTAAGTGTCGTAAAAACAGCCTTGTGGTCAGACGATCCAACATAGCCGAGGGGTTGACAAGTGACTATGCCTTCTGCCAGATCACTCACTACTGGGTCAAGGGAGGAGCCAGAGATGTGAGTAGGGAAATCAACAAAGTTTCTCATGTCAAACACTGCAAGAAGGTCATCGAAGTCCCTCTGTATAAGGTGCTGTTTGAGGTCACCAACAATTATCATATGTTGACAGTTGAGTTGTAGCAGAAGGGAGTCAATATTTTCCATTAGGAAGTTGATGGGGTCTGCATGTTGCCACTGAGGTCTGTGCATTGCACATGCTAGTACAGAGGTACTAGTGTTTATGCAGAGCTTGAAGAACATCATTTCAAGATGTGTAGGGGTGGCAACATCAATGTGCTGGGCATGAACACTTTTAGAGAAGCACACAGCAACACCTTCTCCTTGCCCTTGCCTGTCTCTTCTCATCCATGAGGTGTAGCCAGCAATTCTTGCAAAATTTTCTGGAGTCGTGTCATCCAAAAATGTTTCAACAACAGCTATCATGTCGGGACGTCGAGTGTTCACAAAACTGTGTGTGAGCTCTCCAACCTTAGTAATGAAACCTCTAATGTTGGCCGACAGGATGCTGATAGACTGGCTCCTCATGATGATGTGGTCAGCTTGAGGTGGTGGGTGTGTAGGGTATGTAAGGTGCCTGCCCTTGAGAGAGGTAGGGTACTGAGGCAGCTGCAGGGATGTAGGTCTGTGGTTTTGTATAAGGCACAATACCACCTGCTGGGCTGGGACGTGTGAGAGTGTTCACCAATTCAGAGATCCTGCTGGTTTGTTCAGAGAACAGGTCTCTAAACAGGTGGTCCTGTCTGTCAAGTTCCTTTTCTTCCGACACTGGTCCTCCTGATGTCCTTTCTTGTAGCAGTAATTGTACCTGGTATCTCGCAGGCAGTTGTTGGCAGTGTGCCCCTTCCGGTGACAGCGAGAGCACAGCCTAGGTGCCTGGGAGGGTGGACTATGATTTGTTGCACCTCCTGTGTTTTGCAGATTTGTCCTCAGGTTCTGCCGCTGGAACTGTGTTAGTGGAGGGTGAGGCGACCGTAGATGTCTCTCTCTCTCTCTCTCTCTCTCTCTCTCTCTCTCTCTCTCTCTCTCTCTCTCTCTCTCTCTCTCTCTTTTATTTCCGTCTCATAAAACGCTAGATTTTCTCTGTCTAAGCCCATCCTGGTTGTATCTTGTATGTATTTCTCTTAAGGTACAAATTAATTCTTTATTTAATATGTATTCGAAAACTTTTACCAGGATGCTAACCGGCAAAACACTGGTCTACAGTTTAGTGTTTTCCTTTCATCTTAAGATCACACTTAGAGTTTCTCGCCTATCTGACTCTTTCAGTGTTTTCATCGATATGTTTTTATTAGCCTGTAGCGTACTTCTTCCTCTCCTCCTAGTGAATCTTTCCTAATTCTTGTTAGTTCACCTCTAACCTCAAGTCACATTGCCTGGTCTTTTCGTGCCATTTTCTATTTTTCATGGCTTTACATCACCTAAGGCTCTAATTAAGTGTTTAAGCGTTTACTGCTGCCATTTTTAAGCAAACTTTTCTTTTCATCTTCTTAACTGAGCTATGTCTAACTGTCCTGCCTATGTCCCTCCTCTCTGTTGCCTCATTTTATCTAATGATATTTATACCCAATTAATTTTAGTCTTTGTAAACCACAAGTCCTCTCAATTCTCTTAATTTGCTTCTTGGCTGGCACAAATATGGCGTGAGTAATCTTTCATCCCCTCCCTATACTGTCTTATTTTCCATTATTTTCCCTCTTTGGATGTTTCATTTTTAGTTTCCCCTCCCCTTTGCATTGCTCCATTCACTCATCATCACCGCCTCTACGAGGAAGATGAAGAGTAGAACCATCTTGTCCCTGACTCAAGGAAGCTTATCATCTTGAATTCCCAGATCCAGTTTTCTCGTTCATTTTACCCTTTTATCCTTGTAGTGTCCTTAACATGTTGGCTCATGATGATTACTCCATTTCTTGTTCTCTTTTTTTTTGGGGTGGGTTAAAGTCTCTCATGATCAGTAACTTTCTCTATTCTGTGCTTTTTCTTTTCTCTCTAAATCTGTATTACTGCTGATCTACTGTCTGCTTGTGCTCTATGCTCTTATCAAAGACAGAGCCGCAGTTAACAAACTGAGGATCGAGCCTCCCCATCCCTTCCACTGAGTGACTCAGACATGTAAAGCGCATTTCATTAAAATAAAATACAATGCAGTGGGTTGAAACCTATTGCTCTCTTTTTTTTCAGTTCTCCTGTTACTGTTGTACCCATTGCGTAGTCTCTGAAGACTCAGAGATTATTTATCTCTTCAAATCTCCAGGTGTTATAAATATGTAGTGCCTCTCTCTCTCTCTCTCTCTCTCTCTCTCTCTCTCTCTCTCTCTCTCTCTCTCTCTCTCTCTCTCTCTCTCAATCTCTCTCTCTCTCTCTCTCTCTCTCTCAGTTTCTATCACTTCTTTTTTTATTTATTCTTTATACAGGGTTTTTATAAGGTTAGATTTAGGGTTCCTAAGTTTATTTACAAGAAAAAAGCTGTTGCCTACATTATCAGCCTTTTTATTGTTATGAGACATACAGAGAGCGAACAGGATGATATTGGAGTCATCTGTGAGCCAGCGATTTCATTTTGTCAGCTGATTTTATTTCGCTGAAGTTATTGCGCTGTACGAACATATCCCGGACTCGTGTCATTCCTAGGAATAAATGATCTCAGACGTAGTGGTGCTCTCTCTCTCTCTTTTTTTCTCTCTCTCTCTCTTTAATGTGTGCTTTCCTTCAGGGATATTGCATTTCTTATTTCTGTGAATATTAGCTTCAGTGTAGCTACTGGTACGGTATCTTGTTTTACTTTCGCAATTCTCATTTACATTTCACAGCTCTGGTATGCAATGCTATCAGCATTTGTGTAGCAAACAGTGACGGAGACGCCCATCTAGGTGTTGGGATCTGGGTCTTAGGGTTGCAGATGTTGCAGTTAGTAGGAAGATTCAAGGGTTGCTGATGTTGCAGTTAGCGGGAAGATTCAAGGGTTGCTGATGTTGCAGTTAGTGGCAAGATTCGAAGGTTGCTGATGTTGCAGTTAGTGGAAAAATTCAAGGGTTGCTGATGTTGCATAAAGTTAGTGGGAAGTTCAAGTGTTGCTGATGTTGGAATTAGTGGGAAGACTCAAGTGTTGGTTGCTGATGTTGCAGTTAGTGGAAAGATTCAAGGGTTGATGGTGTTGCAGTTAGTGGGAAGATTCAAGGGTTTATGGTGTTGCAGTTAGTGGGAAGATTCAAGGGTTGTTGATGTTGCAGTTAGTGCGAAAATTCAAGGGTTGCTGATGTTGCATAAAGTTAGTGGGAAGTTAAAGTGTTGTTGATGTTGGAATTAGTGGGAAGATTCAAGAGTTGGATGCTGATGTTGCAGTTAGTGGGAAGATTTAAAGGTTCTGCATTGCAGTACCTGGTGCCCAGTAATAGTATATTTGGGAGACAGAAAGAGGGAGAGAAGTGATGGGGATTTGGCAAGAGAAGAACAGTTTGTTCATTCGTTATGTCAGCTTCCAGCGGTTCTCTCTTCCATTTAGGTTGTTGTACTTCTCTGGGGTCATTATTCTCTTGGTTTACCTCTGTTTCTAATTCTTTAATAATGGTTTGTCACTGATTAAACGTCCATTCTTTGGCTTTCCTTCCATTCCTCTTTCATTTAATTCTTTCTTCAGAAACACTCCCATGTACTTTCCCGGCCTTTATACACTTTCCTTCAACTTTATCACTTGGTTTCTCGTTAGAAAATTTCCAAGTGCTTTATTCAGAGGTTTGACATTCGCTGCTCGTCTTTTGGAGCGAGCAGACGTGCGCCTGCTGCCCTCTCTCGGCGATTGGAAGACTTCCTATTTTTTTCCAATATGGCGCTGGGTTTGAGATCAGTAAATACTGTGGGTATCGAGCTGGTTCGCGGGGCGATTGCATCACAAGCTGCTCCCGTGATGTTGCCATTAATCATTCGAGATACATATGGAATAAAGGATGGTGAATTATATGGTGTAGCACTCAATGGTGCATACAGGGTGTACGTCGAGTTGTTGAACGCTGGCGTCTATGAGAGGCTGGTGGAGAAATACCAGGATGTACGAGTGGACGTCAATTCTATGGTGAGTGTCCGCCTTCATGATGTCTCCAGGCACTATATTTGGGTTAGGGTGCAAAATGTATCATTTGAGGCAGATGAAACGGACCTACGCAATATTTTCGAAGACTACGGGGCCCTTCACCTAGCACAGCCCGGCAAGTGGGTGGAAGGTGTGTATACTGGGCTACCGGAGGGCACGTTCTCGCTGAAAATGACGTTACGGCATCCCATACCGTCGTACGTGACGTTGGAGGCCTTTAAGACACAGGTCACGGTGTCTTATGTTGGGCAACAAAGGACTTGCAGGCGTTGTAGTGCGTTTGATCACATGGCTCCGTATTGTGAGCAACAGTCTCGACTCCATGGTCTAAGATGCAATGCTGCAGAGGAATCTGGGCAAGTCGGACGTGCCCTGGAGTTACAGGAAGGATGTGGGCCTGGTTATCTGTGGAGTGAGGAGGTGACGTGGACGGAGGCGATGGAGGGAGAGAATCTGAAGGCCCCTGTGGCTGGGGGCCCCCTTTTGCCTGATGGTGGGGGACAGTCTGGTTCGGCAGTGGAGGCCATCGATGAGGTTTTAGAGACAGTGATCAACTCGCTGTTTACCCAGTCAGATGGGGAGGGCGATTCGGCAACGAGGGCTGGTGTGAGGAATACTATTGACCAGTGTAGGCAGCACGAGGAGCCCAATGAATTGGTAGTGTCTCGAGGGGTGATGTGCCCAGATGACGTGGGGGTTGGGCATGTGGTGGAGGTGGAGGTTCACCATGAGGAATCACATTAGGTGGAGATGGGGGTGGGTGGGGCCACACGTAAGTGTGAGGCTGTGACATCGGATTCGGATGATGTCCTGACCCCACCACAGAGGACTGGGAAGGTGGTGGTGGGCCCTCGGGGACTCCGGGCCCGGAGGTGGTCGGGTGGGGGAGGTTAGGGCTGCCGGAAGGAACATGAGTAAAGGAGGCCCAAAAGGGCATGGTGGCGGTGTGAAGGTGTCAGTGCAGAGGGGAAAGAAACCACCGCTGGCCTAAGGTGTATGACAGTTAACATTAATGGTTTGTGTCAGGATGTGAAGAGTGTGTGGTTTGCCAGTTTCTTGTGTGGGCATAGAGTGGATGTCGTATTTGTGCAAGAGCACAATATCAAGATGGGGAGTGTATTGGAGGTGGATGGCTACAGGGCTTTCGTGATGCAGTCTGGGCGCTTGAAAGGAGGGGTGGGAGTCCTCTCCGGGAGGTGAGCCCATTTGTGGTTAGTAGAAGTGAAGGGGGGGAGGGGCGTATCATGAGAGTGGATGGGTGGTGGATGGGCGAGCGAGTGGCGATGAGTGATGCACGTGTGAAAGCAGATTTTGCGAGGGATGAGCTCGTTTATTATTTCTGTTCGTTACCACCTGGGGATTGGAATTGTATTATTCGTAGGGCAGACATTGAGCCACGGGGGGGAGGAGCCGGGCATTTTTCAACTATCCTAGGAGATCTTCTGAGGGATGTGTTTATGGGATGTGTTTGGGGGCGGAGCTTGGGAGGTGAAGCACACTTTTGTCAGACATGGATATGAAGTGAGACTAGATCAGGTGTACATCATGAAGTGGGTAAGAGTGGAGTCGTTGCATACAGTGGAGGTGGAGTATTCTGATCATAGGGCAGTTGTGGTAGACTTGTGGTGGGATGGGTTGGCTATTGGAAGCTAAATACAAGGATCCTGGGTGATGAGGAGGGACAGGGGGGATTTAAGATGTTGTGAGCGGAGCTCAGTGTGGAAGGGTGGGGTGTGGAGGATTTGCTGGGGTGGTGGGATGGGGTGGCTAAGGGAAGGATACATCAGTTTTATGTGAGGGAGGAGAAACTCATTATGAAACAGTCGTATGGGCTCCATCAGTACTTAGAGGGTAGGTTGAGGGCTTGTTATGGGAGGGGTGGGCACAGAGGGGTATATCCTGTGGAGGATATAGAAATGTTGAAGGGAAGGATTTGTGAGCTGCAAAATGAGCATTTCGATATGGTTCATGTGCAGAGGGGGTTGAGGAGGTGATTTGGGGTGATCGACCATCTGCGTGTGTCTTACAGGGACAGCAGACCCGACGGAAAGTGGGGGTTATCGTGAGGGGCAAGTGTTGCAGACGACAGAGGTGGTTACGTGGATGCATGGTATGAGAAGTTTTTGGATAGTGCAGTGGGAGGAGAGGCTTTATGTAGCGTCTGCGAGCTAGTGCCATGTTCATTGGGGTGTAGTGATCGGGTAGTGCTGGGTGGGGAGACAGATGAGGGTGAGGTTCGGAGGGTGTTGGTGCATATGCATATGGGAAAGGCACCAGGGATAGATGGACTGCCATGTGAATTCTACCTGTGGCATTGGCAGTTAATGTGTGGGTTCTTGCTGAAGTTGATGAACACCATGAAGGAGAGGAGGCATTTGGGGGAGTTACAAACCACAGCAGTTGTCGTTCTGGTCCCAAAGGGAGAGGTCCAGAGTACCCTGAAGGATTATCAGGTGCTATCTATACTATGTGTGGATTACAAATTGTTTGCAAAAATAGGGGAAATCGCCTGAAATGTGTCGTGGGGTGCGTTGTATTAGGAGGGCAATACAGATTGCCTGGCAGGTCTATGGTCGAGGGCCATGGGCGTATTAAGGGGTTTGTGGAGGGTTTGGAGGCAAAGGGGGGGGGGTTACTTGCCTTGGATTGGTAGGGGGCATATGACCGTGTGGCATGGGAGGCATTCCGGCAGATTCTCCTGCAGCAGGGATTTGGGGAGGAAGTTGTGGAGTGGGGCATGGGTTCGTGTGTAAATCAATGGTCACATAGGGGAAGTGGTGTGTATAGGGCAGGGCCTAAGGCAAGGATGTCCACTGTTCCAAATCCTGTTTGCCTGTGTTTAGGACCCATTTTACAGACTCGTTGAGCCCCTTATCTGTGGGAGGTGGGGATGGGGGAGGTGAGGTGTTGGCCGGGGATCGTGGGTTATGTCGATGACACGACGGTTCTCGTATGGGAGGGAAAGAGTTTGAGAGAGGTGGGAGAGGTCATTTGTATGTTTGGGGTGGCTATGTGGATGAGGGTAAATGTGTAGAAATCGTGCTTAATGAGGCTGTAGAATTGAAACTGGTGGGGAGAGTGGGGTGCTGGAGTGGAGTAGAGGGTGGTGGATAGCTTCAAGATATGTGGAGTAATATATATGAAGGATCAAGAGCAGAGGAGAGAGGTGAACTCTGAGCATGTTGTGGAATGGGTGGAGCATAGATTGGGGAGTTTGTGAACATACTATTTGACATTATTGCAGAGGGCCATCATGGTAAACATGTTACTATTCAGTAAGGTCTGGCACGTGGCGGTGGTATACCCCATAAGAGGGCAAGAAATTGCAAGAATCTTAAAGATGGTGTTCAAATTTATATGGGGATTGGGGTGTGATTGGCTGAGGAGAGAGGTGGTAATGCTGCCGGAACATCAGGGGGGTTAGGGTTATTGGATCTGCGGCGTTGGGTAAAATGTGCTTACTTATGATGGAGTTCGTGCTTGTCAGGGGGTGGGGGGGTTTGGAGCTTCTGCACGAGGGAGTGAAGAGGTGGTATGGGGGTGCAGAGTTGAGGGAATGTGAGGCGGTGCTGTGTGACCTCATGGTCCTAGTGGAGCCTGGCAAAATCTGCGTGGGGGTGTTAGTGCGATTGATTGGAAGCTGGGTGGTGGTGCCGTTGGAGGGGATACACCCCATGTATGGGTGGGGAGATATTTGGCGTCGTTTTCGCAAGTTGAAGATTAGGCATCAGGTGCGGGAGGTTATGTTCCATTTCCTGCATGGCATTGTGCCATCAGGAGCGGTTCTATGGGTGAGACGAGTGGTGGAGGAGAGTGAGTGTGGGGTGTGTGGTGGGGAGGATATGGCGTATCATGCAGTGTATTTTTGTGAATGTTTGGGGAATGTTCAGGATTGGATGGGTAGGGTAGTGAGGCAAGTGGGAGGGAGGGTGCGTATCGGTGCTGAGGGTGCTCATTTTGGATGTGGGAAAAGTGCCTGAGAGTATTCAACGAGCATTGGCATATTTAATGATAGATTTTGTGTACGTGTCGTGGGGTATGTGTGGGAATGGGGATTGGGTTGTGCGAAAATGGGTAATGACAGTGACTTTCTATGAGACGGTTTGCAGGAATAGGGAAATATATGGACGGCGGTGAGAGGCGGCTTTCCCTGCAGGATATCGTGGTTTAACTGTTGGGATCTTACTAGCTTTGTAGTCGGGGGGGGAGGTTGTCACAGTTAGGGCGAGGGATGGGGATGACTTCAGGGATTCCAACGGGCTCGCCACCGGGAGTGTGTGTGTGGGGGAGGGGTATGGGCGTCTGACTTAGATATAAACGAAGGATGGTTCAGTGTGGTTGACATGTGTTAGGATGTAAGTGTGATGATAGCTGGATTAAAAGTATGATCCGGTAATGGTCATGGGGGTTTCAGTTTATAGATTTATGTACCAGTCCCCCAGGATGAGGATTGTATTACTATGTACATATAGCCTTGCATACGCTATTGGTCACTTCACATTACACCTATGTTCAGGTGTGATGGTATATTTTTAGGTATTATTCGCATGTATGCTGTAAGGATGCTTGGGTGGGGTCTGTAGTGATTGTGACACTGTCGTGCTCTGTGACAGGTTTATATGCTCATGTAAAGCTATGTGAATGAGTGACAGGGTAATGTGGAATGAGAGAGTGGGCAGTGCCCAAATGGGGGAAAGGGGGGGTTGTAAGGAGTGTCGGAGATACTGGTTTTGTAACATGGTAGTATTTATTGTATACACCTTTGTTTTACAGTGCAGTGAATAGGTTGTGATAGAGTAGTTTATTTTTGCGTTCACATTAGGTTACATTAGGGTAGCAGTAATGTTGAAGGATCAGTTATGGAAGGAGAAAAGAGAATATGAATGTGCAAATTCAAGAATTATGTGGATTAAAGTAAAGGTTAGATGCGAAAAGTGGGTCATAATAAGCGTGTATGCACCTGGAGAAGAGAGGAATGTAGAGGAGAGAGAGAGATTTTGGGAGATGTTAAGTGAATGTATCGGAGTCTTTGAACCAAGTGAGAGAGTAATTGTGGAAGGGGGCCTGAATGCTAAAGTAGGAGAAACTTTTAGAGAGGGTGTGGTAGGTAAGTTTTGGGTGCCAGGTGTAAATGATAATGGGAGCCCTTTGATTGAATTTTGTATAGAAAGGGGTTTAGTTATAGGTAATACATATTTTAAGAAAAAGAGGATAAATAAGTATACAAGATATGATGTAGGGCGAAATGACAGTAGTTTGTTGGATTATGTATTGGTAGATAAAAGACTGTTGAGTAGACTTCAGGATGTACATGTTTATAGAGGGGCCACAGATATATCAGATCACTTTCTAGTTGTAGCTACACTGAGAGTAAAAGGTAGATGGGATACAAGGAAAATAGAAGGATCAGGGAAGAGAGAGGTGAAGGTTTATAAACTAAAAGAGGAGGCAGTTAGGGTAAGATATAAACAGCTATTGGGGGATAGATGGACTAATGAGAGCATAGGCAATGGGGTCGAAGAGGTATGGGGTAGGTTTAAAAATGTAGTGTTAGAGTGTTCAGCAGAAGTTTGTGGTTACAGGAAAGTGGGTGCGGGAGGGAAGAGGAGCGATTGGTGGAATGATCATGTAAAGAGAGTAGTAAGGGAGAAAAAGTTAGCATATGAGAAGTTTTTACAAAGTAGAAGTGATGCAAGGAGGGAAGAGTATATGGAGAAAAAGAGAGAGGTTAAGAGAGTTGTGAAGCAATGTAAAAAGAGAGCAAGTGAGAGAGTGGGTGAGATGTTATCAACAAATTTTGTTGAAAATAAGAAAAAGTTTTGGAGTGAGATTAACAAGTTAAGGAAGCCTAGAGAACAAATGGATTTGTCAATTAAAAATAGGAGAGGAGAGTTATTAAATGGAAAGTTAGAGGTATTGGGAAGATGGAAGGAATATTTTGAGGAATTGTTAAATGTTGATGAAGATAGGGAAGCTGTAATTTCGTGTATAGGGCAAGGAGGAATAACATCTTGTAGGAGTGAGAAAGAGCCAGTTGTGAGTGCGGGGGAAGTTTGTGAGGCAGTAGGTAAAATGAAAGGGAGTAAGGCAGCCGGGATTGATGGGATAAAGATAGAAATGTTAAAAGCAGGTGGGGATATAGTTTTGGAGTGGTTGGTGCAATTATTTAATAAATGTATGGAAGAGGGTAAGGTACCTAGGGATTGGCAGAGAGCATGTATAATTCCTTTGTATAAAGGCAAAGGGGACAAAAGAGAGTGCAAAAATTATAGGGGGATAAGTTTGTTGAGTGTACCTGGTAAAGTGTATGGTAGAGTTATTATTGAAAGAATTAAGAGTAAGACGGAGAATAGGATAGCAGATGAACAAGGAGGCTTTAGGAAAGGTAGGGGGTGTGTGGACCAGGTGTTTACAGTGAAACATATAAGTGAACAGTATTTAGATAAGGCTAAAGAGGTCTTTGTGGCATTTATGGATTTGGAAAAGGCGTATGACAGGGTGGATAGGGGGGCAATGTGGCAGATGTTGCAGGTGTATGGTGTAGGAGGTAGGTTACTGAAAGCAGTGAAGAGTTTTAACGAGGATAGTGAGGCTCAAGTTAGAGTATGTAGGAAAGAGGGAAATTATTTCCCAGGAAAAGTAGGCCTTAGACAAGGATGTGTGATGTCACCGTGGTTGTTTAATATATTTATAGATGGGGTTGTAAGAGAAGTAAGTGCGAGGGTCTTCGCAAGAGGCGTGGAGTTAAAAGATTAAAAATCACACATAAAGTGGGAGTTGTCATAGTTGCTCTTTGCTGATGACACTGTGCTCTTGGGAGATTCTGAAGAGAAGTTGCAGAGATTGGTGGATGAATTTGTAAGGGTGTGCAAAAGAAGAAAATTAAAAGTGAATACAGGAAAGAGTAAGGTTATGAGGATAACAAAAAGATTAGGTGATGAAAGATTGGATATCAGATTGGAGGGAGAGAGTATGGAGGAGGTGAATGTATTCAGATATTTGGGAGTGGACGTGTCAGTGGATGGGTCTATGAAGGATGAGGTGAATCATAGAATTGATGAGGGGAAAAGGGTGAGTGGTGCACTTAGGAGTCTGTGGAGAAAAAGAGTGTATCAGTCTGTAGTGGAAGGAAGGCGGGGTAGGGGTCGGCCTAGGAAAGGTTGGAGGGAGGGGATAAAGGAGGTTTTGTGTGCGAGGGGCTTGGACTTCCAGCAGGCATGCGTGAGCGTGTTTGATAGGAGTGAATGGAGACAAATGGTTTTTAATACTTGACGTGCTGTTGGAGTGCGAGCAAAGTAACATTTATGAAGGGGTTCAGGGAAACCGGCAGGCCGGACTTGAGTCCTGGAGATGGGAAGTACAGTGCCTGCACTCTGAAGGAGGGGTGTTAATGTTGCAGTTTAAAAACTGTAGTGTAAAGCACCCTTCTGGCAAGACAGTGATGGAGTGAATGATGGTGAAAGTTTTTCTTTTTCGGGCCACCCTGCCTTGGTGGGAATCGGCCAGTGTGACAATAAAAAAAAAATATTAGGTTACAGAAGACTGTGTTGTGATAATATTGAATTTTGTTGATAGTACACTCAATCTTACATAATGATATACCAATTGTATGTGTACAACAAAATGTTAATTAAAGTAATTGTGGCCAGTGTATTTGGCGGAGGTGTGCGAAGCTCAGGTAGATACAGGTACTTATGTATGATTTACCCCCAAGATCGGGGTAGTATTAGGGATGTGTACATTTTTATATTAATGTGTATGTGTATTAAGTTCTGCACATAAATTTACATGAGTACACTGTTGTATTGGTCCACTGCACGTCACACTTATGTTAACGTGAGACATGACAATTATAAGTATTATTCATATATATACTGTCTGGTTGCTTGAATGGTGTATATTGTGTTTGTGATTTTATCGTTTTCCTTGACATGTTTCTTCTCCTGTGTACAGCTACGCTTATGTGTGATATTTTCCGTATTTACCTAGTGTTTTCAATATGTTTATTCTATATATTATATCTGCTTGTGCAAGATATGTTCCCAATAAAAAAAAATAACGTAGGGGGGAAGGGGGTTAGTTTTGTCGCCCCGAAGTTGTGGAGTCGGTGGCGAGTTAGGAAGCGAGGCATTACATTGTTGGGAACCTGTTGTGAGACTCTTCTATATATATGTATTGTATATGTATTGGCATGTTTTTAAATAAAATATATAAAAAAATCCTCATTAAATAGACACTTTACATATCTCCAATCTCCCTGCAACTTCTACCAGCATTTCATTCATATCATCATCATCAACATAATCACCATCATCATCATCATCATCATCATCATCATCTTATTATTATTATTATTATTATTATTATTATTATTATTATTATTATTATTATTATGATTATTATTATTATTATTATTATTATTATTATTATTATTATCGGGAAACCCATAAAGTTCATAAGATTTCCTGAAAGATTTAGTTGGAAAAGGATCTTTAAATAATTCAGAGTAAAGCAAAGCATCTTGCTTACTGAAGTTCTCACGAAGATTTAACTGACTTGATAATACATAAATGAATAGTAAGAAAACGTTTGGTTAAGTCTTCTCTGTAAATTCAGTGGGAATCCATTTTCTCTATAAAGTAACTGAACAAAGCAGCATCATAGAAAATGTCTGAAGAGAGACAAACCAGTATTTCGAATATATCATTACCGTTCTAATTTACATGAATTCACGTTTATGTAACTGCACAGAGGCGAGTACATCCGTGTTTTATGAACGAGGCTCCCAGTAAAAACGATCTGCCCACAGAGAGTACTACAATTTACTTGGTCAGCCCATTAATGGCTCTTCTGAAACACTATGTTGAAATTTTGCTTCTAATTATGTATAGGCCTTTAAGTAATAATATCCCTGTATTCGTAAGTATGTTGAAGTAAAGTTAAGTAAGGTTCATCAGGAAACATGACAAGTTTTCCTAACGTGGGTCTTTCTCATATGATGACCCGTCGCTGGAGTTTTTGGTCACCTGACCGAGGCTCAAAGTATAGGAAGTAAAATTCGAGGAATGGCTGGCCAATAGGAAGCAGAGAGTTTGCATTAATGAGGTCGTCTGAATGGTGACCAGTCACTAGCAGCATTCCACAAGGGCCCATTGTTGTTCATAATTACCATTAATGACCTTGAAAAAGAAATAACGAGTGACATGAGTAAATTCGCTGATACAAAAATAGGCCGAATAATGGATTCTGAGGAGGATGCCAGTGAGCTGCAGGAGGATTTTAATAAATTAATGTCATGGTCTGAAAAATGGTACACGCAGTTCAGTGTAGACAAGTGTAAAGCCCTAATCCTTGAAGATATTCGCTGCCTGACCACGGTAGAGTGCGGTTGTGCTCTGCACCCCTCTGCTGTTTGTAGCGAGCTCCCTTGTCAGTTACCTGGCTGCAGCGGTGTGAAGTGGTGCTGTCACGCCTCTGTTAACAACATAGGTGCACTGTGAGTGTCAAGATGGCAGTGAGACGCAGGATAAATACTGTAGGCATTGAGCTACTTCAAGGAACGATAACGCCTAGTTCTGCGCAAGTCTTACTGCCAAAGATCATCCGGGAGACATATGGCGTACAAGATAGTGACTTGTATGGTGTAGCATTAAACGGAAGCCAAAGAATATTCGTCAAACTGCTATCAGCAACGGTTTATGAATCGTTAATCACCAGGTTTCAGGACGTAAGTCTTAGCGTCACACCAGCTGTCAGTGTAAGACTGATAGATGTTTCACGGCATTATACGTGGATCAAGTTACGCAACGTTCCCTTTGAGGCGGACGAGGCGGATATAAGGAAAGTTTTTGAGACATATGGGACGGTGCATTATGCTCAACATGGTACGTGGGCGGCAGGTGCCTATGCTGGTTATCCAGAGGGTTCTTTCAACCTCAAAATGACGTTGAGGCACCCAGTACCGTCCTATGTGTATCTACAAGATTTCAGGACGCAGGTAATGGTAATGTACCCAGGACAACGACGTACATGCCGCCTATGTGGTGAGTATGATCACATAGCGGCGACCTGTGACAAGCGAAGACGTGTGCCTGGACCTGTGGTGGATGTCGCAGCCCCTGCTTCAAAGGTGGCAGGTGAAAAACAAACATCGGATGGAGGGCGTGGTGTTTTGTGGAGCGAGATAGTGGATCGGGCACACAGGACTGGTGGTGAGTTGGAGTCCCTCCCCCAGCTGCCTGATCAGGTATCGTCGCCTGTGGATAAGGAGGAGCAGCAATTACAGGAGAAGGTTCTCGAGATTGAGGAAGAATTGGTGGAGGTGTTGAAGACTTTGTCACCACCAGAGAGGGACTTTACATCTGGGCGTGGTGTCATCGGAGAGCCGTCGCTTCCAGAAAGTCGGAGACATGATAATTTGGGACGTGATGGTGGTTTGAAGTCGTCCGTTGAATCATTAAACCATTCTCAGGTAGAGGTGGAGGTTCATCGAGAGGCAACATCTGATCAAGATATGTGTAACATGTCGGTCACGAGAAAGAGGGCGGCTACGTCAGATTCTGATGACGTCCTTACGCCTGCACAAAGGCCTGGGAAACTGACTGAGGTGAAGTGTGAAGGTAGTGGTGTAGGTGGTGGTAGCCATGATTGGAGGCACCGGAAGAAGGGGGGAGGGAAAGAGAGCACTCTGAAGGTGTCAAACTTAAATTCAAGCTCTGGAGTTGTAAAGAGTGATGAGAGGAAGCAGGGGTGGAAACTTTAATAGGCCTTAGGTGCATGTCTGTAAATGTTAATGGGTTATGTAGCGGTATGAAGAGAGATTGGTTTCGTAATTTCCTGAACAAATCTAGAGTGGATGTTGTGTTCTTGCAGGAGCACAATTTTAAAGAGGGTAGGGTGTTGGAGGTGGCAGGATTTCGAGTAGTTACCCTGCCATCTCCCCATCTAAAAGGTGGTGTGGGAATTTTAATAAGGGAGACGAGCCCGTTTGTTTTGCAGAGAAGCGAGGGAGGAGGGGGAGGGAGGGTGTTGCATGTGGATGGGTGGTGGATGGGTAAGCGTGTGTCTTTTGTGAGTGTGTATGCGCCGGCAGAAAATAACATCAAGGTAAAGAATGATTTTGTGTGTGAGGATCTTGTGTTTTTCTTAAGTGCACTGCCAGAGGTAGCAATTGTTGGTGGGGATTGGAATAGTGTAATCAGGGTGGCTGATGTGGACCCAAAAGGGGCTGGATATATGTCTGTGGCTCTTAGGGATTTATTAAGGGATGTTAGGTTACGTGATGCCTTCGGGGGGGGCGGTGTGGGAGACTGAATATACGTTTGTTAGGAGTGGATATGCTGCGAGACTAGATAGTGTACCTTTCTCAGGGAGTGGATGTGAAATCTTTCAGTACTGTGGAGGCTACAATGTCAGATCATAGGGCAGTGGTGGTGGAGGTTGGGTGGGGGACGCTCGCGGACATATATAGAAGTTATTGGAAATTAAATAAGTGTATTAGGTGATGAGGAGGGGTTGGAGGGGTTTTCAGTCCTATGGAGGGATCTTAGTGTGGAAGAACAGGGAGTGGATGACATTGTGATATGGTGGGATAGTGTTGCAAAGGAAAGGATTAGAAAGTTTTATGTGAGAGAAGGAAAACGTATTAACAATTTAAAATATGGACTGGCTAACTATTTAGAGGATAGGTTAAGAGGTTGCTATGGGTGGGGGGTAGGTGGGAATAATTTTCCTATGGATGAAATAGCTGAAATAAAGGGGAGGTTGAGGGTGTTGCAAAATGAAAGGTTTCAAGCTGTAAGGGTGCAGGCAGGAATGGAAGAGGTGCTTTGGGGCGACAAGCCGTTAGCGTGTGTTTTGCGGCATCAAAAGCAAAGGCAGGCGGTGACAGCTATCCCATGTTTAGAGGTAACGGAGATGGTTGGGAATTATAGAGCAGGGCAGGAGATACGAACCACGAAGGGGATGTGTGCGTATGCGGAGGCTTGGTACGAGAAGTACTGGAACAGTGGGGGGGGGGGTGACGTGGCGTTGGACAAGGTGTGTACGTATGTGACGTGTAATTTAGGAAATAGTGATAGAAAGGCTTTAGGTGGGACTATTACGGCAGAGGAAATAGAGAATGTGTTAAGGGGAATGAGGAAGGGGAAAGCGCTGGGTATTGACGGTCTCCCAGTAGAATTTTATTTACAACATTGGACGTTAATAAGGGGATTTATAGTTAGGTTATTTAATCGTATGAAGGAGAAGGGTACGTTGGGGGAGAAGCAGGTAACAGCAGTTTTTTTTTTTTTTTTTATTTTATTTAAAACCAATACAGTTTAACATAAAAATAAAGAAACAGTATGGAACCTAATCAAATTAACTGACAAACGGATTGTACTTACATGCTCGCAAGATATTACAACAAAAACTTACATCAAGAACATAACTAAAAACAAAATTACATGTCACAGGGTCATGAATTGACATATATACAAAACCTTGCATATATATAAATTGTACATATAAATGACATCTGACAAAGGTTCAATACACTTGAACATAAAATATACAAAGAAGTTATATCAGTTAAATCCCATCCTTCACATTAATCAAAAAACCAAAACCTAACATCATAATCTGACTAGATAATCTACATACTTATCCCTAACAATACAGCTGAACATATCCCAACATACAAATAAACAGAAAAGAATACAGCTTAGAACACAATAACAAGCTCTATACTGTTACAATACACCCATATAAAACTTTCAGACAAATGGACTACGTCACTAAACTGTCTAGATATGTCTGTATACCATACAGACTAAAACTTAACATCAAGAACTTGCATGAACACCAAACCGGTATCAGGGTACAGACCTTAATTATAAACTTTAAAAAGAATCAATCATGCGTATATAAAGTATTACATAACGTCTGACCCATGACAAAGGCTCAATACAATAGAAAGAGATATATATTTATATATATACACATACACACCCACACACCCACACCCACATCCACACACACACCCACACGTACACAAAAATTTTCACAAAATCACATTAATCATATGCACTGTATGCACAATGCAAAACAGGATATAAGTATCTCTCATCGTGCAAAAACCCAGCACGTAACATAAATACAAACTAAAACACACTGCATGTCGCAAATAACTTATTTCTCAAGAATCATGTTATACAAGACTGATACACATCATAATTATACATAAAAAATCTACTATATTATACCTACATTCTGAAAAGTGTTATATCTACCATAACGAGACCTTGAGCTCTACATCCACACTTGGATGCCATAAAGTCCCAATGAAAACCAGGAAACCATTCCAAACCCACATTCACAACACTCTCACGACCCCCCCCCCCAGGGAGGCGAGCCCGCTGTTGCCCCCTGACTCCCTCCAACCTATGAAAACCCCTTCATTCACTCATATCCAATCACAGATTTACGAGAATCCCTAACGTTAGCATTCTATACCCCTCTGAGAAAGCCTGATCCCACCTCCTCCCATACAAATCTCTGTTACGACACATCGTACTATAGAACGTTACCGCAAGAACCTTTCTTCTCTCCTCACTATCCCCTCTCCCCCTCATCACCCACGACATATATATATAATCTACCATGATATAATCTAAAGCTCTTATGACACCCTCGTCTAACCCACCCATATCTAGACTTAGAGCACGCAAAACCGACACCCCACGGCCCCCCACCCTCTGTACCAACCTACTTAACCAGCACCTAACCTCCTCTAGCCCTTCACAAAAGTAAACTACATGGTACGCTGTCTCATCCCCTCCACAGATACCACACCCCCCACCCTCTACAACCTGTCTGTTTCGTAATATCTCACCAGACGGAAGGATCCCATGCAGAAAACGAAACATCACCTCACGCGCCCGAGGTTTTAACTTCAATTTACTAAATCTAAACCAAATACTCTTCCACGCATACATGGGGAACAAACCCTCAACTGGGACAACGCACCTACCTACAAGTAACCTACACAAAACCCTTATACGAACCTTTCTCAGTTCCCTAACCAACATAACAGCCCTCAAAACTATTTCACATTCCCTCAACTCCATTCCTCGATACCACATACCCAGCCTGTCGTGTATCCTTCCCAAACGCCCCGCGTTCACACCCTCACGCAACACTTCCCATTTAATGAACACACATTTAGCCCTCCGTCTCAAATCCAACAACCCCAACCCACCCTGACTTACAGGTAACATTACAACCTCCCTCCGTAACCAATCACAACGTGAACCCCATAAAAATTTGTACACCCGTCTTAGTATCCCCGCAATCGCTGTCCCTGTAATTGGGAACACAGCTGCAACATACCAAACCTTACTATACAATAAAATGTTCACGACTATCACTCGCTGTATCAGAGTTAGGTGCTGGGGTCTCAGAACACCTAGACGCCCCACGATCCTTTCCAATAACCTATCCGAATTTTCCTCCCGCGCCGCAACCATGTCATCCCTATAAATAATACCACAAATCTTTAAAGACACCGCCCATTCTTTAACAACATTACATCTCCCCCCCACACCCCCCACCCAAGAACCCAACCCCATGCACCTTGACTTCGCACTATTTACCTGCATACCCGTGGCACTTCCAAATAATTGCACCACCTCGTCCAACACTCTCATTGACATCCCTGCACGAAAGAGAACAGTGGTGTCGTCAACATATCCAATTAACCCCGGCCAGGCCCTCCCACCCCCCACACTTCCCGCACATGGCGTACATAAGCTACGGTCAACCATTCTATAAAAGGGGTCCTGGAAACACGCAAACAATATTTGGGACATGGGGCATCCCTGTCTAAGGCCTCTTCCCATTGCAATTTCCCTCCCCATACACCCATTAATCTGTATCCTCATTTTCGCCCCCTTGTACAACGTATTTACCCACTCGACTATTTCCTCCCCAAAACCCTGTCTCCTAAGTATAACCTGCAAAGCTCCCCTTTCCACTCTATCATATGCTCCCTGCCAGTCTAGAGCCAACAAAGCCGCCCCTCCACCCCCACCCTTAGCTTCCACAAAACTTCTCAGTATTCAATGTCCTTCAATCATCGACCTTCCCGGCAACCCGAACTGAGATTTTGACACCACCCTCTCCACTACACATTTGAACCTATTACCTAAAATTTTTGCAAACACCTTATAGTCTGCACACATCAGTGATATGGCTCGGTACTCCCGAAGGGTGGGCTGCCCCTTGACCTTCGGGACCAGCACTACTACTGCTGTTTCCTGCTTCTCCCCCAACTTACCCTTCTCCTTCATACTATTAAATAACCTAACTATAAATTCCTTTATCAACGCCCAATGTTGTAAATAAAATTCTACCGGGAGACCATCAATACCGGGAGCTTTCCCCTTCCTCATTCCCCTTAACGCATTCTCTATTTCCTCTGCCGTAATCGTCCCACCTAAAGTCTTTCGATCACTATTTCCTAAATTACACGTCACATACGTACACACCTTGTCCAATGCCCCGTCACCCACCCCCCCACTGTTCCAGTATTTCTCATACCAAGCCTCCGCATACGCACACATCCCCTTCGTGGTTCGTATCTCCTGCCCTACTCTATAATTCCCAACCATCTCCGTTACCTCTAAACATGGTATAGCCGTCAGCGCCTGCCTTTGCTTTTGATGCCGCAAAACACACGCTGATGGCTTGTCGCCCCAAAGCACTTCCTCCACCCCTGCCTGCATCCTTACAGCTTGAAACCTTTCATTTTGCAACACCCTCAACCTCCCCTTTATTTCAGCTATTTCATCCATAGGAAAATTATTCCCACCCACCCCCCTCCCATAGCAAGCTCTTAACCTATCCTCTAAATAGTTAGCCAGTCCATATTTTAAATTATTAATACGTTTTCCTTCTCTCACATAAAACTTTCTAATCCTTTCCTTTGCGACACTATCCCACCATGTCACAATGTCATCCACTCCCTGTTCTTCCACACTAAGCTCCCTCCATAGGACTGAAAACCCCTCCAACCCCTCCTCATCTCCTAACACACTTATATTCAATTTCCAATAACTTCTATATATGTCCGCGAGCGTCCCCCACCCAACCTCCACCACCACTGCCCTATGATCTGACATTGTAGTCTCAACAGAACTGAAAGATTTCACGTTCACTCCCTGAGAAAGGTACACTCTATCTAGTCTCGCAGCATAACCACTCCTAACAACCGTATATTCAGTCTCCCACACCGCTCCCCCAAAGGCATCACGTAACCTAACATCCCTTAATAAATCCCTAAGAGCCACAGACATATATCCAGCTCCTCTTGGGTCCACATCAGCCACCCTGATTACACTATTCCAGTCCCCACCAACTATCGCCACCTCTGGCAGTGCACTTAAGAAAAACACAAGATCCTCACACACAAAATCATTCTTTACCTTTATGTTATTTTCTGCCGGCGCATACACACTCACAAAAGACACACGCTTACCCATCCACCACCCATCCACACGCAACACCCTCCCTCCCCCTCCTCCCTCGCTTCTCTGCAAAACAAACGGGCTCGTCTCCCTTATTAAAATTCCCACACCACCTTTTAGACGGGGAGATGGCAGGGTAACTACCCGAAATCCTGCCACCTCCAACACCCTACCCTCTTTGAAATTGTGCTCCTGCAGGAACACAACATCCACTCTAGATTTATTCAGAAAATTACGAAACCAATCTCTCTTCATACCGCTACATAACCCATTAACATTTACAGACATACACCTAAGGCCTATTAAAGTTTCCACCCCTGCTTCCTCTCATCACTCTTTACAACTCCAGAGCTTGAATTTACGTTCAACACCTTCAGAGTGCTCTCTTTCCCTCCCCCCTTCTTCCGGTGCCTCCTATCATGGCTACCACCACCTACACCACTACCTTCACACTTAACCTCAGTCTTTTTCCCAGGCCTTTGTGCAGGCGTAAGGACGTCATCAGAATCTGATGTAGCCGCCCTCTTTCTCGTGACAGTCATGTTACACATATCTTGAGCAGATGTTACCTCTCGATGAACCTCCACCTCCACCTGAGAATGGTGTAATGAGTCAATGGATGACTCCAAACCACCATCACGTCCCAAATTATCTTGTCTCAGACTTTCTGGAAGCGACGATTCTCCAATGACACCACGCTCAGATGTAACATCCCTCTCTGGTGGTGACAACGTCTTCAGCACCTCCACCAATTCCTCCTCAATCTCATGAACCTTCTCTTGTACTTGCTGCTCCTCCTTATCCACAGGAGACGACACCTGATCAGGCAGTTGGGGGCGGGACTCCAACTCACCACCAGTCCTGTGTGCCCGATCCACTATCTCGCTCCACAAAACACCACGCCCTCCATCCGATGTTTGTTCCTCACCTGCCACCTTTGAAGCAGGGGCTGCGACGTCCACCACAGGTCCAGGCACATGTCTTCGCTTGTCACAGGTCGCCGCTATGTGATCATACTCACCACATAGGCGGCACGTACGTCGTTGTCCTGGGTACATTACCATTACCTGCGTCCTGAAATCTTGTAGGTACACATAGGATGGTATTTGGTGCCTCAAAGTCATTTTGAGGTTGAAAGAACCCTCTGGAAAACCAGCATAGGCTCCTGCCGCCCACGTACCATGTTGAGCATAATGCACCGTCCCATACTTCTCAAAAACTTTCCTTATATCTGCCTCGTCCGCCTCAAAGGGAACGTTGCGTAACTTGATCCACGTATAATACCGTGAAACATCTATCATTCTTACAGTGACAGCTGGTGTGACGTTAAGACTCACGTCCTGAAACCTGGTGATTAACGATTCATAAACCGTTGCAGATAGCAGTTTGACGAAAATTCGTTGTCCTCCGTTCAATGCTACACCATACAAGTCACAATCTTGTACTCCATAAGTCTCCCGTATGATCTTTGGCAATAAGACTTGCGCAGAACTGGTCGTTATCGTTCCTTTAAGTAGCTCGATGCCTACAGTATTTATCCTTCGTCTCAGACTAACCGCCATCTTGACGATCACAGTGCACCTAAGTTGTTAGCCGAGGTGTGACAGCACCACTTCACACCACTGCAGCCAGGTAACTGACAAGGGCGCTCGCCTACACACAGCAGAGGGGTGCAGAGCACTACCGCACACTACCGTGGTCAGGCAGCGAATGTGAATTTTATTTACAACATTGGACGTTATTAAGGGGATTTATAGTTAGGTTATTTAATCGTATGAAGGAGAAGGGTACGTTGGGGGAGAAGCAGGTAACAGCAGTTGTAGTGTTGGTCCCGAAGGTCAAGGGGCAGCCCACCCTTCGAGAGTACCGAACCATATCACTGCTGTGTGCAGACTATAAGGTGTTCGCAAAAATTTTAGGTAATAGGTTCAAATGTGTTGTGGGAAGGGTCGTGTCAAAATCTCAGTTTGGGTTGCCGGGAAGGTCGATGATTGAAGGACATGGGATACTGAGAAGTTTTGTGGAAGCTAAGGGTGGGGGTGAAGGGGCGGCTTTGTTGGCTCTAGATTGGCAGGGAGCATATGATAGAGTGGAAAGGGGAGCTTTGCAGGTTATACTTAGGAGACAGGCTTTTGGGGAGGAAATAGTCGAGTGGGTAAATACGCTATACAAGGGGGCGAAAATGAGGATACAGATTAATGGGTGTATGGGGAGAGATATTGCAATGGGTAGAGGCCTTAGACAGGGATGCCCCATGTCCCAAATATTGTTTGCGTGTTTCCAGGACCCCTTTTATAGAATGGTTGACCGCAGCTTATGTACGCCATGTGAGGGAAGTGTGGGGGTGGGAGGGCCTGGCCGGGTTTAATTGGATACGTTGACGACACCACTGTGCTCATTCGTGAAGGGATGCCAATGGGAGTGTTGGACGAGGTTGTGCAATTATTTGGAAGTGCCACGGGTATGCAGGTAAATAGTGCGAAGTCAAGGTGCATGGGGTTGGGTTCTTGGGTGGGGGGTGTGGGGGGAGATGTAATGTTGTTAAAGAATGGGCGATGTCTTTAAAGATTTGTGGTATTATTTATAAGGATGACATGGTTGCGGTGCGGGAGGAAAACTCGGATAGGTCATTGGAAAGGATCGTGGGGCGTCTAGGTGTTCTGAGACCCCAGCACCTAACTCTTATACAGCGAGTGATAGTCGTAAACATTTTATTGTATAGTAAGGTTTGGCATGTTGCAGGTGTGTTCCCAATTACAGGGACAGCGATTGCGGGAATTCTAAGACGGGCGTACAAATTTTTGTGGGGTTCACGTTGTGATTGGTTATGGAGGGAAGTTGTAATGTTACCTGTAAGTCAGGGTGGGTTGGGGTTGATGGATTTGAGACGGAGGGCTAAATGTGTGTTTATTAAATGAGAAGTGTTGCGTGAGGGTGTGAACGCGGGGCAGTTGGGAATGATACACGACAGGCTGGGTGTGTGGTATCGAGGAATGGAGTTGAGGGAATGCGAAATCGTTTTGAGGGCTGTGATGTTGGTTAAGGAACTGAGAAAGGTTCGTATAAGGGTTTTGTGTAGGTTACTTGTAGGTAGGTGCGTTATCCCAGTTGAGGGTTTGTTCCCCATGTATGCGTGGAAGAGTATTTGGTTTAGATTTAGTAAAATGAAGTTAAACCCTCGGGCGCGTGAGGTGATGTTTCGTTTCCTGCATGGGATCCTGCCGTCTGGTGAGATACTACGAAACAGACAGGTTGTAGAGGGTGGGGGGTGTGGCATCTGTGGAGGGGATGAGACTGCATTCCATGTAGTTTAATTTTGTGAAGGGCTAGAGGAGGTTAGGTGCTGGTTAAGTAGGTTGGTACAGAGGGTTGGGGGCCGTGGGGTGTCGGTTCTGCGTGCTCTAAGTCTAGATACGGGTGGGTTAGACGAGGGTGTCATAAGAGCTTTAGATTATATCATGGTAGATTATATATATATGTCGTGGGTGATGAGGGGGAGAGGGGATAGTGAGGAGAGAAGAAAGGTTCTTGCGGTAACGTTCTATCGTACGATGTGTCGTAACAGAGATTTGTATGGGAGGAGGTGGGATCAGGCTTTCTCAGAGGGGTATAGAATGCTAACGTTAGGGATTCTCGTAAATCTGTGATTGATAATGAGTGAGTGAAGGGGTTTTCATAGGTTGGAGGGAGTCAGGGGGTCACAACGGGCTCGCCTCCTTGGGGGGGGGGTCATGAGAGTGTTGTGAATGTGGGTTTGGAATGGTTTCCTGGTTTTCATTGAGACTTTATGGCAGCCAAGTGTGGATGTAGAGCTCAAGGTCTCATTATGTTAGATATAACACTTTTCAGAATGTAGGTATAATACAGTAGATTTTTTTATGTATAATTTGATGTGTATCAGTCTTGTATGACACGATTCTTGAGTAATAAGTTATTTGCGACATGAAGTGTGTTTTAGTTTGTATTTATGTTACGTGCTGAGTTTTTGCACGATGAGATATACTTAGATACTGTTTTGCTTTGTGCATACAGTGCATCTGATTAATGTGTTTTTGTGAAACTTTTTGTGTGTGTGTGTGTGTGTGTGTGTGTGTGTGTGTGTGTGTGTGTGTGTGTGTGTGTGTGTGTGTGTGTGTGTGTGTGTGTGTGTGGGTGTGTGTATATATATATATATATATATATATATATATATCCCTTTCTAATGTATTGAGCCTTTGTCATGGGTCAGACGTTATGTAATACTTTATATATGTATGATTCGATTCTTTTTAAAGTTTATAATTATGGTCTGTACCCTGATACCGGTTTGGTGTCATTGCTAAGTTCTTGATGTTAAGTTTTAGTCTGTATGGTATACAGACATATCTAGACGGTTTGTTTTTTTTCGTATGTTGGTATATGTAAAGCTGTATTGTTAGGGATACGTATGTAGATGTTCTAGTAAGATTATGATGTTAGGTTTTGTTTTGTTTATTAATGCGAAGGATGGGATTTAACTGACATAACTTCTTTGTATATTTTATGTTCAAGTGTATTGAGCCTGTGTCAGATGTCATGTTATATGTACAAGTTATATATATGTAAGGTTTTGCATTAATGAATGTGTATATATGTCAATTCATGACCCTGTGACAGTATTTTTTTTAGTTATGTTCTTGCCGTAAGTTCTTGTTGTATGTTTGGCAGCAATATCTTGCGAGCATATAGGTGCAATCCGTTTGTCAGTTAATTTTATTGAGATCCATACTGTTTCTTTATTTTTATGTTAAACTGTATTAGTTTTAAATAAAATATAAAAAAGAAATCCTTGAAGAATGAAAATAACCCCCATATTTATAAACAAGATGATTATATTTTTTTATTAATGCATCGGCCGTTTCCCACCAAGGCAGGGTGGTCCGAAAAAGAAAAACTCTCATCATTCACTCCATCACTGTCTTGTCAGAGACATGCTGACACTACAGTTATAAAACTGCAACATTAACACCCCTCCTTCAGAGTGCCGGCACTGTACTTCCCATCTCCAGGAATCAAGTCCGGCCTACCGGTTTCCCTGAATCCCTTCATAAATGTCACCTTGCTTACACTCCAACAGCACGTCAAGTCCCAAAAATCAGTTGTCTAAATTTGCTCCTATCTAACACGATCACGCATCCATCTATAAATATACTGAGCAACCATGGTGACATCACACATTCCTGTCTAAGGCCTACTATTACTGGGAAATAATCTCCCTCTCGCCTACATACTCTAACCTGAGCCTCACTGTCCTCGTACAGACTCTTCACTGCTTTCAATGACCTACCTCCTATTCCATACATTTGCAACATCTGCCACATTGCCCCCCTATCCACCCTATCATACGCCTTTTCCAAATCCATAAATGCCACAAAAACTTCTTTACCCTTTTATAAATACTGTTCACCTATATGTTTCACTGTAAACATTTGGTCTACTCCCCCTACCCTTCCTAAAGCCTCCTTGTTCATCTGCTATCCTGCTCTCTGTCTTACTCATAATTCTATCAATAATAACTACCATACACTTTACCAGGTATACTCAACAGATTTATTCCTCTATAATTTGTATACTCTCTTTCGTCCCCTTTGCCTATATACAAAAAACTATGCATGTTCTCTACCAATCTCTAGGTACCTTACCCTCTTCCATACATTTATTAAATAAAAACACTAACCACTCCAAAACTATATCCCCTCCTGCTTTTAACATTTCTATCTTCATCCCATCAATCCCAGCTGCTTTACCCCCTTTCATTCTACCCACTGCCCCACGCACTTCCCCCACACTCACAACTGGTTTTTCTTCACTCCTATACGATGTTATTCCACCTTGCCTTATGCACGAAACCCCAGCTTCCCTATCTTTATCAACATTTGACAATTCCTCAAAATATTCCCTCCATCTTCCCGATACCTCTAACTCTCCGTTTAATATCTCTCCTCTCCTATTTTTAACTAGCAAATCCATTCGTTCCCTAGGCTTTCTCAAGTTATTAATATCACTCCAAAACTTTTTCTTATTTTCAACAAAATTTGTTGATAACATCTCTTCCATTCTCTCCTTTACTCTCTTTTTACATTGCTTCACCACTCTCTTAACCTCTCTTTCTCTCTCCATATACTCCTCCCTGCTTGTATCACTTCTACTTTGCAAAACCCTCTTATATGCTAACTTTTTCTCTCGTACTACTCTCTATAGAACATCATTCCACCAATCGCTCTTCTTCCCTCCTGCACCCACTTTCCTGTAACCACAAACTTCTGCTGAACACACTAACACTATATTCTTAAACCTATCCCATACATCTTCTACTCCATTGCCTATACTCACATTAGCCCATCCGTCCTCCAACAGTTCATTATATCTTACCTTAACTGCTGGTTGTAACTGAGCATAATTTTTAAAGGGGCGGACTGGTAGGCCAACGGAAGGCCTCGGTCAGATGTCCAAAGGCTCCAATGGCGGGTCATCATCTAAGACCCGCGTCAGGATACACTTCTGCTGTTTCCTGACGATCCTTACCTAACCTAGCCTTACCCTAACTGCCTCCTCCTTTAGTTTGTAAACCTTCACCTCTCTCTTACTTAATGCTTCCATTTACCTTCTATCCCATCTACCTTTTACTGTCACTGCAGCTACAACTAAAAAGTGATCTGATATATCTGTGGCCCTCTATAAGCATGTACTTCCTGAAGTCTATCCAGCAGTCTTTTATCTTCCAATGTGTAGTCCAACACACTACTGTCATTATGCCCAATATCATATCTTGTATACTTATTTATCCCCTTTTTCTTAAAATATGTGTCACCTATCGCCAAACCCCTTTCTATACAAAGTTCAATCTAATGCTCCCCATTATCATATACACCTTGCATCCCCAAACCACACCCTCTCTAAACGCTTCTCCTACTTTAACATTTAGGTCCCCTACCACAATTACTATCTCACTTGGCTCAAAAGTTCCTACACACTCGTTTAACATCTTGCAGAACCTTTCTCTCTCTCCTCAACGCTCCTCTCTTCTCCAGGTGTATACACACTTACTATGACCCACTATTCACCTTCGACCCTAATTTTAATCCACATATTCCTTGAGCTTAATTATACAGAATGTGAGAAAGGCTTGGTAGTCATGGTAAGCAGAGATCTGAAGCTAAGACACCAGTGCTTAAGTGTGCGCAATAATGCTATCAGATTATATGAATTTATATCATGAAATATAATTAACACTGTCCAGAAGTTATTTTACAGCTCTATACTTCACTAGTAAGTCTTCTCTTATATTATGCAGCACAGTTTTGATCGCCATACTACAGAAATGATATAAATGTATTGGAGAACATTCAGAGAAGGATGACAACATTAATCCACTGTAAGCTGCATAATGTAAGTTTAATTTTTTTATTATTCTTAAACCTTTATCGGTTTGTAGAAGACTAAGAAGACAGTAATAAGCATTTTAATGCATAATAATTTTGCTCAGCATTATTATATATTTGTCAGCCATTTTTGACATGGAAAGTGTGTTTATAGCATAAAATACGTGCACTCTACAGGAATTTGATTTAGTTTGCTCTGCATTTTCTCTCAGAATTCATTTTCTATAAAGTTGCTGTACTGAGTATGATCATAGAAAATGGTACAGAAAGGAACAAATGTTGAGGCAGATATTACATACATATATAACACAATTTATATGATTTTTGCCTATTCAGTAAAGTTATTAATGCTTCAGTTTACACAAAAAAGGCACTGATGTCTTATATCACACATTACCTTAAATAAAACTGGTCAACAATTTTAGAAAAGTTGTATGCTTCTTAAATGAGATTAGTTAATTCTTATGTGTTTTCAAGTCCTAAATCCAAATATTACCTTGAAAAATGCTTATTGGCTATAGGTTTAAAGATGCGAGATATGTAATATTTGATTATTTTATTATAACGTACAACATGTGTCAGTATGTTTTAAGCTCTAATTCGTACCTACTCTCTGCCTTTTTGTTTGACGCTTATAGTGGGCTGAAGAATCACCTCTTGCTAATGTCCAGTATTAGTCTGCAAGCATTCTTGTGCCCCATTTGCCCTGTGTTATTTTTCCATGGTTGAAAAGTCTTGGTGAAATCTTTGACCATGTTCGTCACTAACTGCTCCACAGTTATCTGGAAAAAAAGTCTAAATGTGAGTCCTAAAGTGGATTTTAAGTGACATGTTACATCCCATGTTCTTGTAAACCTTGATGAGGTTTTCCATCAATTCCTCACAGTTGCCTTCCCTTCTGTTTCTGAGAAATTCCTTCGTCACTAACTTGAATACTTCCCAAGCAGCTTTCTCCTCCGCATGAAGGTCTGATTCAAAGCCACCATCTCCACTGAAGTCTCCTTCTCTTATCTTAACGTCGCTCAGTGAGGGGAATTTTGATGACGGGATTTGCCCATAGCTTTTATGAAGTTTTTCATGAACCCCAGCTGTATGTGTAGTGGTGGTAGCAAAATTTTGTTTGGTTCAGTGAGAGGTGGATGGTGAACATTTTTCATCCCAGGCTCCAATAATTGACCAGGTGGCAAATCTCTCCTGATGTAGTGGAAACCTCTTACTGATTGCGAATAGGATTTAGGAGTTCTGGTTAGCAGTAATCTGAAACTAAGACAACAGTGCATAAGTGTTCGCAATAAAGCTAACAGAATCCTAGAATTCGTATCAAGAAGTATAAATAATAGAAGTCCTCAGGTTGTTCTTCAACTCTATATATCTATGGTTAGGCTTCATTTAGATTATGTTGCACAGTTCTGGTCACCGTATTCCAGAATGGATATAAAAGTTGATCCCATGTATCAGAAATCTCTATGAGGATAGATTGAGGGCCCTGAAAATGCACTCTCTAGAAAGGCATAGAATTAGGGGGGATATGATTGAGGTGTATAAATGAAAAACAGGAATGAATAAAAAGGATGTAAATGGCGTGCTAAAAATACCTAGCCTAGACAGGACTCGCAGCAATGGCTTTAACCTGGAAAATTTCAGATTCAGGAAGGATATAGGAAAGCACTGGTTTGGTAACAGAGTTGTGGATGAGTGGAACAAACTCCCGAGCACCGTCATAGAGGCTAAGACGTTGTGTAGTTTTAAAAATTGGTTAGATAAGTACTTGAGTGTGTGTGGGTGGGTGTGAGTTTGACCTGCCTAGCTTGTGCTACTAGGTCAGATGCCGTGCTCCATCTTTATGTGAAGGTGAACTGACCTGACTAGGTTAAGGCATTGGCTTAAGGCGGTAGGAGAATTGGACCTGCCTCGCATGTTCCAGGAGGCCTGCTGCAGTGTTCCTTCTTACTTATGTTCTTATGTACTTGCATGCATATCAATAGCTTGCTCAGTGAATATTTATTATAAGTTTAAAAAGTGTTTGATTAAGAAAATCACTGACCTTTCACCTCAAAATATAAACCTGCACAACACAACCACCTTCTATGACTGCTGGAACAAAAATGAAGGTCAGTGAGACTGTGAGTGTGGTAAGAAACACACTGCCACAAGCCTGTTGGAACCTGTTGTGACACGTAGGTCTATATTGAAAAGTAGAGCTAGCAAACGATTTTAATAACAATGATATTCATTATAATGACCTAAAATTAGTTGGAAATTGCTACTCTGGTCTGGGAACCATTTAGGTTGTTGATCAGTGTAAGAGTTAAAAAGGATGTATCAGTCACAGAAAAACACGTCGTTAAGTGTTAAAGTTACATTTCATAGCAGGAATCAAAGCAGCTACTTTTTATGTTAACTTGAGTTACTTACAGTCGGCTCTTATCTGATAAAAAAAAAGGGCAAAATTTTCTAGAAGTATATGTTGGTCAGACTAATTATGGAAGAGAGTCTCAGAGGAACATATAAACAGAAGATATCCTGGGGCTCTATTATGTGAAGATCCATTTTTAATGACATGGAAAGTGTAATATCACATCTTTCATTGAATATATATTCACAAACACTATTCTCAGGTCGAAGGAGACTCGAACCTTGGGACAAGGTACACAGCACTTTACTCACCGTGCCACACTGGTCCACCTGCCTGAATGCTGGCTGCCTCAGACCAAAAGGTACACGTCGAGGAAGGCGAAGGAAATCGATAGATGGCAAGAGAGTGTGTTGTGTTCGCTTGGGAATATACATCTGTGTTAGTTTATGCACAGATTAGCGTCGTTCCCAGTGATCGTTGGACTATTCAGTTCTTCAGAGCTGTGAGTCACGTGAGGGTGGCTAAGGGCTCCTACTGGGGCACTGAGCCTCACAGCTCTGCGCCCCATGTAGGCGGCTGTGAGGTCACGAGCAGCAGCTCCGCTGCTGGTTCTGTCCCCACACCTACAGTCACCATGTCAGACTCAGGAGAGCAGCCTAAATGTTCATTGGAATGCGGGGACGAGTCGAAAGACGTCGTGGGGCAGGTGGGAGCCCCCACCAAGAAGGCCAAGGATGCGGTGGAGACTACTGCCGATCTGCCACTAGATCCGTCGGCAGCTGCTACCCAGGGAGACTTGTACCCCCAGATGGCCATATGGGTCGTGGAAGGAAACCAGGAGGCTGTAGCTCCTCCTTAATTGGCGAGGATGGAGCCATCCCAGGTCCCCACCCCAGTTGCGTTGGCCTCCACAGAGGATGGGGACTGGCTGACTCTACGGGGAAGAAAGACTTCCCGCTCTATTCGGGCACAAGCAACCAGGGCCTTCAGCAAATTCAAGGTTCCCGATTACGGGTTTGTGAGGCATCTGGAAAACCTACCACGCCTCAAGTTCCACTGCTAGTTCACTCTCAGAAACGAGGTTCTGGTCATTCCTCGGGACGAAGATTCTTACGAGGAGTTGAAGAGGCTGGTTGTGACGCATCCCAGCATGGTGGAACTGGTTGCTTGGGAGGTGTATAAGGGAGTGCTCTTACACGTCCCTGTGCCCCTCCCACTGGACCCCATTTTGGAAGTACCCAATATTGTCAAGGCAGAGCGACTCACTGCCACGGTAAACAAGGTGCCCACCCGCCAGGTGCTGTTCCACCACAAAGGTCCACCTCCCACGCACCTAGACCTTGGGGTCTGGGGAAGATTCAAGACCCGACCATACCTGTCGGGTCCACTGCAATGCTTCAACTGTCAGGGGTTCAATCATATTACAGCCACCTGCCAGAGAGAGAAGAAGTCTGGTGTATGCAGCAAGGCACACAACTCGAAGGACTGCATTGCAATCCTCAGAGCCCAAGTGTGCCAACTGCTTAAAGAGGCACCATGCCTGGAACTGGAGCTGTCCTGTGATGGTGCAGCACTGGCAGCAGGTTCGTCATCGGAACTGCCAGGAAGCCCCGACGTCACCCAGCCTTGGAACCACCCAGCAAGTCAATGTGCCAACCGCAGTACCCCGGATGCCGCAGTAGGGCAATACCAGCGAGTTCCCAGCACCGGGCTCCCAGCAGTGGCATCAGGGGGCAGGCACTGGCTTGCTGCAGCGCGGTCAACTGTGGGGCCAGACGGCACGGTGGCCAGGAAGACAGAATCACTGGGGAAAGCAGCCACAGGCCAGGAACACTGCCCAGCAGGTCCCAGCTGAGCACCATCATTCCTTGCCATCCTGCCAGCAGGCCTCTTCCCAAGGGCAGGCACCTCCTGCGAGCTGCCAGTCAGGCAGAGGTTTCCCGCCAGGAGACCCAGAAGCCCATGGCCACTCAGGCCGGACCCAGGGTGCACCCGGCTTATGCAGCTGCAGTGTGTGTCGACAGCCACCCAAACATACCCAGTGACTCAGCCCCGACTCGACGAGTCGTCCGGCTCAAAGCCTACAGAAATAATGGTAGACTCATTTCCCGCTCGACTGAAGAAAACCATCAGGGTCATCTCAGTGCTCCTCTGTCGCCTGCTGCCGTCGGCAGAGGACAGGGGCACCTGCAGACAGCCCCTGTCGTGGATGCTGAGCGTGGTCCTACTGGACAGGAAGGACTCAATGGAACTTGAAGCCATCATCCAGGAGTCCTTCCAGTCCGTGATGGAAGAGGCCCAGGAGTCACCAACAACAGACGACGAGTCCCAGGCAGAGATGGAATCAGAGGGCCTCCTCTGCAGCCCTTGAATATCCTCCAGTGGAACATTTGCGGGCTGCCGCGGAAAATTCACTTAGTGATTGAAGCTGCAGTTCAGGATGAGGTCGATGTCTTCCTGCTCCAGAAGACGCTTACCAATTCATCACATCAAACACAGCCATGTATCCCAGGCTTCTCGGCTTTCCTTCAACGCCTGGAAGGGACTGGCAGGGACACAGCGATCTACGTAAGGACCACTATCCCTCATTCAATCTCGATCGACCCCATCAATTGTGGAGAGGGCGTGGAGGTTCAGGCTGTCACCCTACACCTGCTGGATGGACCTCTCATGGTTTACATGTACAGAAGCTCTCGGTACACCCTTGACATTTCAGATGTGGCAGCACTCGCCTCCCTGGAGGGTCTTGTTGTGGCTGGGGATGTCAATGCCCACCACACAATACTTACTTCTGTCTCTCCCACCAATGCAGCTGGGAGGCACCTTGCAGCTGTGCTGGAGGAGGTCCCTAAGATCGCCCTCCTCAACAATGGTGAGCCAACCCATCACTACAGTGGCCGCCTGGACGTCACACTCATCTCTAGACGGCTGCTCTCGAATGCAAGATGGGAGGTCCACCCCGTCTCACCAGTGATCACTTTGCAGTGGTCATCACACTGATGATCCAGTGGTGCCTGCCTCCCACACCTACCCCCAGATGGAATCTCAAGAAGGCCGACTGGCAGTGCTTCCAGGAGGTCATCGAGCACTGGTGGGCAGAGTCTCCTCTTCCAGAAGATCCAGATGAGGCGGCTCAGAGCTTGCAGGCGGCCTTCACATATGCAGCTGAGGCAGCCATACCTAAGATTACAAGCGGAGGGTCATACAAGTGTGACTGGTGGTTTTACAACGAAGCCATCAGGGAGCAGAACCACTGGGTCAACGTCGTACGCAATTTGCACAGGCGCAATCCCACGGCTCAGCCCATGCATCTGCTCAGGGAAGTGGTGTGGCATGCATGCCATGTTTCACACAGGGTCCGGCAAGATAAATGGTTCGAGTGGTGTGCCTCCCTCAGCTACTCCTCCACCTTATCTGAGATTTGGACCAAGTTACGAATGGCCACTGGGAAGTGTCACAGTGTGGCTCAAGTGCACCTAGGCCCCGCAACAGAGGCAGAACATCTGGTGAACCTTTTCACCTCCAGAGCGGCCATGGCTCAACTGCCTCAGGATTTCTGGGACCTACAAGCCACCCTCCTTTCTAGGAGGATGATGGTGATCCAAGCAGCATGCCAGGCTAAAGACGTCACGGATGAAGACTTTGCTGACCAGGAGCTCCAGGCAGCCTTCACATCTCATCGGGGCACTGCACTGGGGCATGATGGTATCACCTATGGCATAATCACTCGGTCTGGCCATTCTGGTCATGCAGCTGTTCTGAGGGTCGTCAACCGGACTTGGCAAGCTGGCAAACTCCCTGCCGTATGGAAGGAGGCTGACATCATACCGATTCCTAAGCCTGGGGATCCTGGCAGTGTGAGACCCATCTCCCTTACCAGTTGCATCTCGAAGGTGTCTGAAAGGATGGTGTTGGAGTGCCTGAGGTGGAAGCTTGGCCCTCCTCATAAACACCTCTATGGCTTCACCAGAGGAGTGGGCACTTTCGAAAGCCTTACCACCTTACTGGCCGGCATTGGGTCGGACGCCCAAGCCTACATTGTTGTCTTCCTCGTCCTCGAGAAAGCTTTTGAGCTATTAACATGACTCACGAAATCGTAATGACACGACTGCAAACAAACCATACCACGGTCTGGAGTTTTGAGACTCTCTGATCACGGGTTCTATCCCTGCCCGTGGCATGGTTTCTTTTGAGTTAGCCAGTGCACCTACCATCCTCTCCCTCTTGGCCTGCAGGGAGGTTAAGGGTAGGCTCCTTGCGTGGCTTCATTCCTATCTCCAGGACAGGCGGGCCCGGGTACACTTCCAGGGGCATGCCTCTTCTCTCAAGACCCTGGACAACGGCATTCCACAGGGTGGGGTGCTTAGTCCTGCCCTGTTCAATGTACTGATGCACCAGCTGGTGTGCCTGCCTTTCTCCACAGGCACCTTCCTGCTCAGCTACGCTGATGACCTGGCACTTGTCGTACCTAGGAAGCGCCAGCTTTTGCAGTGTGCCCAGGAGGACCTCGATCTGCTGACTTCCACTTGCCATCACTTGGGGCTCAAAATATCTGTGGCAAAATCCAAAGCCATGATCCTTCGCACCAGGGAACCCGGTCAGAGGCTGCGGGTCCTGAGCATCGACCTGGATTGGGTTCACAGTTATAGGTACCTTGGCATCTACATTGACAGGCACCTCACCTTCGAGAAACATCTGCACCACATCAAAGAGAGGGCTCTGCAGAGGGTCAGGGCAATGAGTGCCATGGCCAACCCTAGGGTTGGGGCCAGCCTCGAGGTCATGAGGTTGTTCTACATCCAGGCAATACGCTCACTCGTTGACTATGGAGTGCTTGCTCTGGTTCATGCCAGACCCACAAACATCAAGTCCCTCTGTGTGATCCAGAACACAGCTGTACGGACCATGCTGGGGGCTCCTAGGTGGGCCAATGCAGTGGCTCTGAACCTTGAATCACAGCTGCAGCCCCTTGAAGACAGGATCCAACTTGTAGCTGCCAAAACGATAACAAAGTACCTCCGACTCTCAGGGGCTTACAAGCTGTTGAGGGATTTACGGGTCCGCCAGGGACATGTCATTCCAATGCACGCCGGTCGCCGATGGATGTGCTCAGTTGCAGATGCCACAAGGAAGCTCATGCCCATGAAATTGCTCCAGGTGGGAGGCTGCGACAGACTGGCAGCGAACTACATGGCGCCGCCCCCTTGGGCACCAGAGCTGTTGGGGGTGCACTGGACAACCCTACCAGGCAGCAAGAGGCATTGCCCCCAGCACATTCTGCAACGACTTGCCTCGGCTAGCATTGCGGGTGCGGAAGGCCCAGGGTGTGTGCCTTATTACACCGATGGCTCCAGAGACCCAGTGGCAAGCCGCACAGCTGCTGGGATGTTCCACAGCAATCTGACAGCAGATTGGCGCCTCTCGGACCATTGCACCATACTCCAGGCTGAACACTTTGCCATCCAACAAGCTCTGCAGCATGCACTTGCATACCATCAGCATCCCCCTGTCATCCATGTTGATTCCAATGCAGAGATCCAGGCAATTATGCACAGAGAGCCAAGGGACAACATACAGTTAATCACATCCATCTGGGGTGACCTGCAGACGCTCATGGCCCAGGGTCGCAGGGGCACCATCAACTGGATCCCGAGCCATGTGGGTATCCCCGGCAATGATGCCGCAGATGAGGCTGCAAAGACTGCAACCCTCGAGGCACAGCCACGTGCTGCAATCTCCATCAGCCTCAGCCAGATTGCACTGTGGGCTGCCAGTGTGGCCAGACGCCCACTCCCTGACCCTGGGGATTCACGGAGCCTCCGCTGGTATGTCAGGGCGACCCACAGGGCGCCCCCTCCAAGTATTCGGACGCAGACCAGAGAACTGAGGGTGCATATCCACCGCCTACGCTTAGGGTATCCCACTACCTGGAGTTTACCTGGAGTTTACCTGGAGAGAGTTCCGGGGGTCAACGCCCCCGCGGCCCGGTCTGAGACCAGGCCTCCTGGTGGATCAGAGCCTGATCAACCAGGCTGTTGCTGCTGGCTGCACGCAAACCAACATACGAGCCACAGCCCGGCTGATCCGGAACTGACTTTAGGTGCTTGTCCAGTGCCAGCTTGAAGACTGCCAGGGGTCTGTTGGTAATCCCCCTTATGTGTGCTGGGAGGCAGTTGAACAGTCTCGGGCCCCTGACACTTATTGTATGGTCTCTTAACGTGCTAGTGACACCCCTGCTTTTCATTGGGGGGATGGTGCATCGTCTGCCAAGTCTTTTGCTTTCGTAGTGGGTGATTTTCGTGTGCAAGTTCGGTACTAGTCCCTCTAGGATTTTCCAGGTGTATATAATCATGTATCTCTCCCTCCTGCGTTCCAGGGAATACAGGTTTAGGAACCTCAAGCGCTCCCAATAATTGAGGTGTTTTATCTCCGTTATGCGCGCCGTGAAAGTTCTCTGTACATTTTCTAGGTCGGCAATTTCACCTGCCTTGAAAGGTGCTGTTAGTGTGCAGCAATATTCCAGCCTAGATAGAACAAGTGACCTGAAGAGTGTCATCATGGGCTTGGCCTCCCTAGTTTTGAAGGTTCTCATTATCCATCCTGTCATTTTTCTAGCAGATGCAATTGATACAGTGTTATGGTCCTTGAAGGTGAGATCCTCTGACATGATCACTCCCAGGTCTTTGACGTTGGTGTTTCGCTCTATTTTGTGGCCAGAATTTGTTTTGTACTCTGATGAAGATTTAATTTCCTCATGTTTACCATATCTGAGTAATTGAAATTTCTCATCGTTGAACTTCATATTGTTTTCTGCAGCCCACTGAAAGATTTGGTTGATGTCTGCCTGGAGCTTTGCAGTGTCTGCAATGGAAGACACTGTCATGCAGATTCGGGTGTCATCTGCAAAGGAAGACACGGTGCTGTGGCTGACATCCTTGTCTATGTCGGATATAAGGATGAGGAACAAGATGGGAGCGAGTACTGTGCCTTGTGGAACAGAGCTTTTCACCGTAGCTGCCTCGGACTTTACTCTGTTGACGACTACTCTCTGTGTTCTGTTAGTGAGGAAATTATAGATCCATCGACCGACTTTTCCTGTTATTCCTTTAGCACGCATTTTGTGCGCTATTACGCCATGGTCACACTTGTCGAAGGCTTTTGCAAAGTCTGTATATATTACATCTGCATTCTTTTTGTCTTCTAGTGCATTTAGGACCTTGTCGTAGTGGTCCAATAGTTGAGACAGACAGGAGCGACCTGTTCTAAACCCATGTTGCCCTGGGTTGTGTAACTGATGGGTTTCTAGATGCGTGGTGATCTTGCTTCTTAGGACCCTTTCAAATATTTTTATGATATGGGATGTTAGTGCTATTGGTCTGTAGTTCTTTGCTGTTGCTTTACTGCCCCCTTTGTGGAGTGGGGCTATGTCTGTTGTTTTTAGTAACTGTGGGACGACCCCCGTGTCCATGCTCCCTCTCCATAGGATGGAAAAGGCTCGTGATAGGGGCTTCTTGCAGTTCTTGATGAACACAGAGTTCCATGAGTCTGGCCCTGGGGCAGAGTGCATGGGCATGTCATTTATCGCCTGTTCGAAGTCATTTGGCGTCAGGATAACATCGGATAGGCTTGTGTTAATCAAATTTTGTGGCTCTCTCATAAAAAATTCATTTTGATCTTCGACTCTCAGTCTGGTTAGCGGCTTGCTAAAAACTGAGTCATATTGGGACTTGAGTAGCTCACTCATTTCCTTGTTGTCATCTGTGTAGGACCCATCTTGTTTAAGTAGGGGCCCAATACTGGACGTTGTTCTCGATTTTGATTTGGCATAGGAGAAGAAATACTTTGGGTTTCTTTCGATTTCATTTATGGCTTTTAGTTCTTCCCGCGATTCCTGACTCCTAAAGGATTCTTTTAGCTTAAGTTCGATGCTTGCTATTTCTCTGACCAGTGTCTCCCTACGCATTTCAGATATATTGACCTCTTTTAGCCGCTCTGTTATTCTTTTCCGTCGCCTGTAAAGGGAGCGCCTGTCTCTTTCTGTTTTACATCTACTCCTCCTTTTTCTTAGAGGAATAAGCCTTGTGCATACATCGAGTGCTACCGAGTTAATCTGTTCTAGGCATAAGTTGGGGTCTGTGTTGCTTAGTATATCTTCCCAGCTTATATAGGTTAGGACTTGGTTTACTTGGTCCCACTTTATGTTTTTGTTATTGAAGTTGAATTTGGTGAATGCTTCCTCGTGACTAATCTCATTATGTCGGTCTGGGGCTCCGCGCATACATGACTGAACCTCAATTATGTTGTGATCTGAGTATATTGTTTTTGATATGGTGATATTTCTTATCAGATCATCATTGTTAGTGAAGATGAGGTCTAGTGTATTCTCCAGTCTAGTAGGCTCTATTATTTGCTGGTTTAAATTGAATTTTGTGCAGAGATTTAAAAGCTCGCGTGAGTGTGAGTTTTCATCAGAGCTGCCTCCTGGTGTTATTACTGCAACAATATTATTTGCTATATTCCTCCATTTTAGGTGCCTTAAGTTGAAATCCCCCAGGAGCAAGATGTTGGGTGCAGGAGCTGGAAGGTTTTCCAGACAGTGGTCAATTTTTAACAGCTGTTCCTGGAATTGCTGGGATGTTGCATCCGGAGGCTTGTAGACTATCACAATGACTAGGTTTTGGTTCTCGACCTTTACTGCTAAAACTTCCACTACATCATTTGAGGCATTTAGCAGTTCTGTGCAAACAAGTGACTCTGCAATGTACAGGCAGGTTGTTGAACGAGCACGAGAGGAGCTCTCTGCCCATTGTAACCGAATGATTCTGAAACCCTTGGTGCACTACCAGTTAGACTGCCCAGTTACGATGTCTCTTCACCGTAGACACTTCCCAATGATCCCAGTGGGGCGGGCCCGGGAGGATGAGGCAGCACATCTTGTGTACTTAGCTGTCAGAGACTTGGAAACCTTACTCCCAGTCATTGCACGTCAACCGCCCCTGCCCCGCTGAAGTCGCTGTGAGGGCCTGCTTTGGGCCTCCGTTGCACCGCACGCCAGCCGTTAGTGCACACTAACTTTTGGTACGTCGTTTGGCCATAAAGCCGGAGAGGAACCCCCCTTCCCACCGAAGGACTGCCAGGCATGCACAACAAAAGATAAACGACACTTCACTACCCGGGGACCAATGCCGGGTCACCAAATTGGAAGAGACCCGGGTCGGGATCCATACCGGCAAATCAAATAGAATAGAATTGGACGAAAACGTCTAGCGTTGGCTGCGCGCCAAGGTAGTGGTCCAATATTGTATGGTGAGTAAAGCTATGCGTACCTTGTTCCAAGGTTCATAGGTTCGAGTCTCCTTCGACCTGAGATTAGTGTGTGTGTGTGTGTGTGTGTGTGTGTGTGTGTGTGAGTATATATATATATATATATATATATATATATATATATATATATATATATATATATATATATATATATATATATATATATATATATATATATAGTTGCCCTGGTTCAGGATGTCCTCCTGTGGAAAGTGATGATCCAGAGCCACCTCAGGCACCTGAACCCTCTCCAACAGATTTCATCTTATCAGAAAATCTATTGGAAGCAATTAAAGCAACAGGTACCAGGACACTCACACATATTCCCAAAGCAGCCCGTCCACACGCAGCTGGGAAACTTACAGACCTCCTGAAAAAAGTAAACGATGGTTCCACTATCTTAAATGCTCCACCAACCATCAAGGCATGGCACAACTTGCTACTTTTTGGCAATGTCTGCTTAGCTGTGCCGGAAAGAAGGGGAAAGAGGCTAGCCTCAATGATAATTAAATCCTTAAGAGATTTTCCTAGAGTTGATAACCTCATTCGCCTTCCCCGTCAACACAAAAAAGGGAGAGGCAGAACCCCCACTCACTCCACTGACAGTGAAAAAGTCAGAGTCCAGGTGAGCAAGAAAATTGAAGAGGGCAACACAGTGGGGGGGTAATAAGAATTATTACCAGTGAAGATACAGTTGCTCCCAGGGATGCTGACACGGCTGAAGCACTTAGAGGAAAGCACCCTGCCAGGGAAACCAGTGGCACCAACAGTTCCAACACCTCTGTCCCCACTATGGAACCATTGATAGTGGAAGACTCAGACATTTACAAAGCAATAATGTCGTTCCCATCTGGCTCTACTGGGGGTTACACTGGAATAAGGCCACAGCATTTAAAGGAAATGGTTAATCCAGTTATTGGGGAAATTGCAGAGACACTGCTTTCAGAGATCACAAGGTTCGTCAACAATTCCTTGGCTGGTCTGATCCCTAATGAAATTAGACCTTTCTTTTTTGGTGCAACACTTTGTGCACTTAAAAAGAAGGATGGAGGAATTCGGCCAATTGCAGTAGGCAACACCTTACGCCGCCTCGTATCCAAAGCTGCTGTCCGAAGTATTCGTGCACAGGCAGCCATGATGCTTCAACCAAACCAGCTTGGCTTTGGGGTCTCTCAAGGAAGTGAAGCAGCGGTTCATGCAACAAGGGTGTATATCAACAACCTGCCTGAGGACAATGCAGTGGTAAAATTAGATTTCAAGAATGCGTTCAATCTCCTGAAAAGAGACGTGGTATTAGCAGCAGTACAAGAACATTTCCCTGGTCTCTTCCCTTTTGTTTCAGCCGGGTATAGCAAGGAATCAATGCTTCTCTTTGGAGAGCATGAAATTACATCATCGGAGGGTGTCCAACAAGGAGATCCTCTTGCACCATTTCTCTTCTGTATAGCAGTTAGGGAAATCACAGTCAGACTGACCAGCGAGCTAAACATCTGGTTCCTAGATGATGGCACACTAGCAGGTACAAAAGAGTCCCTCCTACATGACCTTACACAGGTAATGACACGGGGACAGGAAATGGGTCTCATCCTGAATCCATCCAAATGTGAAATCATCTCAGTCAGTCAACAAGTGATAAATGCAGTGAGATCAAAACTACCAGGAGCAGCAGTCATTGCCCCCCACAAATAGTGTCTTGCTAGGAGCACCTCTGGGAAGCAATGCCATTGACACAATTCTCAGGAAGAAATTGGAAGAGTTAAGGAGAATGGAACAACGAATAGGCAATCTGGACACCCACGATGCCTTGTACCTTCTCACAAAGTGCTTGAGTCTGCCCAGGTTGACATATTTCCTAAGATGTGCACCTTCATATGATAACCCTATACTGCACGAATATGACAGTATTCTGAGGCAGATTTTTACGAAAGTACTTAACCTTACTCTAGAAGACGGGCAGTGGAACCAAGCTACATTTCCAGTCAGACTAGGAGGCATTGGTGTCCGCAAGTCATCACAGATTGCGTTACCTGCTTTTCTGTCCTCGCGTACTGCATCCAGAGAGCTTGTAGCAGCGATTCTCCCTGAACATCTTAGGGACAAGATAGGAGTCCAGGACCAAAAATTTATTGACGGAGCAATGATCTGGGATAATCTAACGGGCTCTGGAGCCAGACCTGCTCCCCCCAACAACTACAAACAATCGCACTGGAATGGTCCAATAGTGGAAAATATTGCCTCAACAATGCTTCAGAGTGTGTCAGGGAAGGATAGAGCCCGCCTGCTGGCAGTGAGAGCCCCTCATGCTGGGGTTTTTCTGTTGGCTGTTCCCAACTACAGCCTTGGCACACGTCTCGACCCACAGACCATCCGCATCGGTGTTGCCCTTCGACTTGCCGCCCCTATTCTCGCCGAACACAGGTGTATTTGTGGCAGTGAAGCAGCAGACCGATTCGGGTACCATGGTCTTGTGTGCCGTAAATCCGAGGGAAAGATTGCAAGACATGAGGAGGTTAATAACATTATCAAGAGGAGCCTCACAACAGCTGGATGCCCAGCAGTAAGGGAGCCACCCCAACTATGCAGATCTGATGGCAGCCAGAAGCGTCCAGATGGTATCACCCTTCAAGCCTGGACAGATGGGAAGCAGGTGGTGTGGGACTATACATGTGCATCTACCTTGGCTGATACCTATCTCCAATACACCAGGGAGGAAGGAGGGGCAGCTGCCAGCTTCAGGGAGTCCCAAAAGTCTAGAAAATATGGAGAACTTGCCCATCATTACATGTTTGTTCCCATAGGCTCAGAGACCCTTGGCTCATGGGGAAAGAGTGCATCTAAATTCCTTAAGGAGCTGGGAAAAAGACTCATCAGGGTAACTAGGGATCCCAGGGCGGCTAGTTTTCTGTTCCAGCGGCTCAGTGCGGCTGTTCAAAGGGGTAATGCCTGCTGTATTTTGGGCACACGCCCCAGCTCTGAGGAGCTGGATGAGATTTTCGCCTTATAATCGGTGATACACACGTAACAACATGTACCGTATATGCCACCTTTATATCAATAATGTATCTCTTAAATCTTATATATATATATATATATATATATATATATATATATATATATATATATATATATATATATATATATATATATATATGGATTATGCCGGTTAAGAACAAAAAGTCTCATTCATATAACGCAAAGCTCCACTGAGCGGATTATGCAACTAAGACCCTGCTAATTAGGATTATTTCTCATTATTTCCTTTGCAGGCAAAATACTACAAGAGGAGGTAATTTCCAAATTGATATGTCCATTGTGAATAACAGTGCCTACTTTAGAAAAATATAGTCATGAAAAACGCTAATTTCATACAGTAATCATACCTTTTCCTGTACATTATATTCCATTATAGTGGAATTACATCAAATGAGAGTGAAATATAACTTAGAACATTTAATGTTCAGTCGTTCGCGTGTAAGTCAGCAGAATACAAACAAATGCTGAATAAGTTTTTTAGTAATGACGTCGAAAGATGACCGAGGACCTCCACGACTTGTTTTAAACTTCCTGACTATGAAATATTCTTTCTTTGTATGGTTGTTCTCGTCAGAAGGAAATCACAGATTTTATCTTTATTAAGTTATCCTAGGGTAAATATATGCAATATTTATTTAATAAATTTTAATTGCAAACTTATGTACTTAAATATTAAACGCTGATAAACCTTACTTTGAGAAAAGTTTGGATTTATTTTGACTTGTGTGGATTCCATTTTAATTTTTTCTTGAAAGAAATTAAGAAAACTGAAACACTAATTTAAGAACATAAGAACATAAGAAAGAAGGAACACAGCAGCAAACCTACTGACCCATGCGAGACAGATCCATGTTACTCCCCGGCTTAGACTATTGTTACCCACCTAGTCAGGTCACTTCCACTTAAGGAAAAAGAACAGCATAAGACCTAGTATCACAAGCTAGTCAGGTCCCATTTACACCCACCCACACTCACTCATGTATTTATCTAACCTATTTTTAAAACTACACAACGTCTTGGCTTCTATGACGGTACTCGGGAGTTTGTTCCACTCATCCACAGCTCTATTACCAAACCAGTGCTTTCCTATAACCTTCCTGAATCTGAATTTTTCCAAATTGAAACCATTGCTGCGAGTCTTATCTTGGCTGGATATTTTCAGCACACTATTTACATCCCCTTTATTTATTTCTGTCTTCCATTTATACACCTCAATCATATCCCCCTAATTCTACGCCTTTCTAGAGAGTGCAGGTTCAGGGCCCTCAGTCTATCCTCATAGGGAAGATTTCTGATACATAGGATCAATTTTGTCATCCTCCTCTGTACGTTTTTCAGTGAATTTATATCCATTCTGTAATACGGTGACCAGAACTGAGCAGCATAGTTTAAATGAGGCCTAACCAAGGATATATAGAGTTGAAGAACAACCTGAGGACTTCTATTATTTATATTTCTTTATATGAAGTCAAGGATTCTGTTAGCTTTATTGCGAACACTAATGAACTGTTGTCTTGGGTTTAGATTACTGCTAACATTTAGAACTTTGCATTTGTCTATATTAAACTGCATCTGCCACTTCTCCGACCATTGCATCAGTCTATTCAAATCATCCTGGAGTACTCTAATGTCCTCATTAGAATAAATTAGACGGCCCATTTTGGTGTCATCAGCAAATTTGCTTATGTCGCTATTTATTCCCTCATCTATATAGTTTACGTAAACTGCGAACAACAAGGGGCCCAACAGTGACCCCTGCGGAGCACCGCTTGTGACGTGCCCCCATTCTGTTTTCTCTCCATTGAAGCAAACTCTCTGCTGCCTATTTGTCAACCATGCCTCTATCCAGGAAAAAAATTTCTCTCCTATTCCGTGTGCCTTAAATTTCCTCAATAACCTCTGATGTGGAACTTTATCGACAGCCTTACTGAAGTCCATATACACAATATCATACTCATTACCATGATCTACCTCCTCAAACACCTTAGTGAAAAAAGTCAGTAAATTTGTAAGACAGGAACGCCCCTTAGTAAAACTGTGTTGAGATTCATTAATCAATTTATGCCTTTCAAGATGGCTACGAATTGCCTCGGCAATTACTGATTCCATAAATTTTCCCACCTTGGAGGTAAGGCCTATTGATCTATAGTTCGAAGCTAAGGACCTGTCACCTGCCTTGTAAATAGGTTTTGCATTTGCTATTTTCCACTTATCAGGCACTATGCCAGTTTGTGGTGATATGTTGAAAAGTTTAGCCAAACGTTTGCTAAGTTTAGGGTACTTATGCCACTTAGATAGTTATATAATAAGAGAATTCCTTCTTAGTTTGGACTCAGAGCTGAATTAGAACTGAATTAGTTTAGGGTTGTCTATGCCTTAAATTTGCCATTTTTGTTGAAAATTAGGATATTAACATCCAAGGGATAATTCGTGAATGCCACGTTAGATTGGCTTCATATCATGAACGCTAATACATAAATGCATTAGAAACTTATGCTGCGCTCTGCAATTTGACGTACAGACGCCTTGGGTTATGCAATACGGGGATACCTTTCGCGGATTGCGCAGCAACCGTAATCCTCGGTCCAGTGACTTATATCCACGCCAGGAATCACTTGTCTTGTTTCCTACCTAACCTACCTAACCTAACCAGAGACATACCCACCGTAAGGTATATGCGTCTCAGTCTACATATGCTGAGAGTTTAGTTTAATCCCTAGTTCAGGGATTAAAGTATTTCTAGTGGTGAATAGGGGGCATGTAGCCTTAATGACCCTCGTGTAGCCGACAGGCTTTAAATCCCATTAACCAACCATCTCAGATCAGAGATAAAAGAGAGCTGGACGGAGATCGGTCACGTCCAGTTGCTTGAGCTAGCCAGCTAACCGCCGTGTAACTACAACCACAAGACATGGAGCCCTTTACATCACACAATAAATTGGTCTATGGAAAACAAGAACGTTAGAACGTCATGAAATCTATAACATAAATCTCCTTAAGAAAACAGAGAAGTAAACTCTTCTATATACGTATGGAACACAGTCCACTGTTATAAACACAAACATACATTTAAGACAAATCCCCTTTAACAACCCAAATTTATTCCAGGTAGTTTAACCATAAATAGAAATGCGTTGTCATAAGAACAGTATTGCCAAGCATAAACAATAGTTGGCCGAGTTGTAATGCCCACGTTGAGAGGCTTCCAGAAGGCGGCTGTGAATGCTCTCAACGTGAATAGTCAGTTACGATACAACAGTGTAATTCAGTGTTAAAACGATGAACCTTATTCCGGGATTATGAAACTGTTGTAGTGTGTGTATGTCACTAAACCACTTGCTGTAATGTTTGTCAAGACTAAATCCCAAACATATACGAGACAGTTAAAACTGTGAATATAAGGAATATAGATTGTTAAGTAATAAGATAAATGGTACCTGTAATGTAGAACTGAGTATGACAATACTGAAAAAAAAATATTCAATTTAGGCACATTTAGTGGATGCTGCGAGACAGGGGCCCAGCTGTGTGGTAAAAAATGATGCTAATAGAGCTATTGATTGGAGGATTGAATCGTCATTCAAGCTGGATTCGGAATAACACCCGTCTAACACACACAGGAACAGAAAAGTATTATATAGCTGGATAGTGTAGAGCTCTTCATAGCTATGCAGTGTACAGTGTGCTACTGTAAGTCCGACCTGTCACTCTACAAAGCCACCTAAGGTGCATGGTACCTGTACATCAATAGTCAAGAATATTTTATTCCCTATAATAAGACAATAAAGTTTATTATTATTATTAAAGATTCGCCGGTATTCTCCCGGCCCGGGCCTTTTCCAAGTAGTGGCCCGGCTTTGGCTCCCTATAATAAAGTTACCTCTCAGCGTGTGTACACTTAGAAACATACACCTCTCCGTGTACATATCCTGTGTTTATGTAACAGATCCCGCAAAAGCTGCTGGACCCAGCAAATGATGCGCCACTGTAAAAACAGAAAAATAATTTTTAACGTAGCATAAAGGCAAAGAAAAACAAGCTTCACTTTTAGTATGTGGTCAAGTTTCCCTGCAATTTAATTAACAATTTCAAGCGGTTAGGCATACAATCGTAAAGTTTTTTCAGAGTATGTTATGTCTATTTCTTGCACCCCCCAGATTTTTTTTTATCTCCTCGGTCAAGCACGGCACCTATATGTTACTGAATGTGAATTTGCTAAAATTTCGCTTGAACAATCTTCGATGAGATTCCTGTCAAGGCTGTTGTTCCCTGTCATCTTGGTAACATTGATAATGTTATCTCCTGCATCCATTTCTTGACCTGTTTTGTTGACCCATATGTCAACAAAACGGGGAACTGTCGTCTATAAAGTGTATAGCGACATGAACAATGCCACTACAAACTGGAATTTTCATATGATTTTTTTAAAAATATGTGAAATATTAAAAACGTAGAGAAATCTGCTAAATCGTCATTTTGTTGCATATTTCGATGGTTCACACACTACGTTCCTTTAAGCATCTAGTGTTTGTCAGACACCGAAAACGATGGATCGCATGCGACCCAACATGATTTGCGGAATAGTAAACAATAATAAGCTCCTGTGAATTTGAATATGAATGGAAAGAGAATTAAGAGGAAATACGTACCTCCTAAACTTCGATATAAATTCCACACAACCTTCTCCAACAGACGAGGCAACAGGTGTTCGATATGTCCTGCAACTTTTCTCCGACACAAATTAATCCACTCTTATAATAAACAAATAATAAATTTATAATTATACATGCTATGACTAGAGAGGTGTTGTTTGTGCGCTTATACATTCCTTTGATCTGTCTAACTGGCAGCCAGCCTTTGTGTTGACATGCCTGACACAGGTGAGTTTTTCCCCCTCTCACCTGACATCCATAGTGTGATCGCATCACACAGGTAAGATCTAACACACTGAGTGAGGATATTGCATACAGTAGGTGGCCTCTGGCACCCTCAGTGCCATCATCTCACATAGGCAGCGTCTGACACCCTCTTGGAGTATACCTGGAGGGTGTTCCAGGAGTCAACGCTCCCGCGGCCCGGCCCATGACCAGGCCTCTTGGTAGATCAGGGCCTGACCAACCAGGTTGTTACTGCTGGCCGCATGCAGCCTGATGCACGAACCACAGTTCGGCTGGTCAGGTACTGACGTTAGGAACCTGTCTAGGTCCCTCTTGAAGACTGCCAAGGGTCAGTTAGTAATCCTTCTTATGTAAGCTGAGAGGCAGTTACCTGTAACAGTTGAACAGTCTTTTAGCATACCTATGGCGCCTTTGCTTTTCACTTTGGATGTGTTGCACCGTTTGTCGAGTCTTGTTTTCGTTGGGAGTGATTTCCGTGTTCAGAATTGGGACTAGTCCATCTAAGGTTTTTCAAGTGTATATTCTGTATCTTTCTCGTCTGCGTTCCAAGAACTACAGGTCAAGGGACTTCAACTGTTCCAAGTAATTTAGCTGCTTTATTGTGTATATACGTGCAGTGAAAGTTCTCTGTATATTCTTCAGGTCGGCAGTTTCGCCTGCCTTGAAAGGGGCAGTAAGTGTACAGCAGCATTTCTTCCTGATGAAAACAAGATATTTGAAGAGAATCGTCATTGGTTTGGCATCCATAGTTTTGAAAGTTCTCATTATCCATCATATCATTTTCCTAGCAGATGTGGTAGAAACCTTGTTATGATCTTTCAAAGTGAGATTCTTTGACATTATCACTTCCAGGTCCTTCGCATTAGCTTTTAGCTCTTTTTTTGTGGTTGGAATTTGTTTTATACTCCTTTCGAGTTTTTATTTCCTCGAGTTTTCCATAGTGAAGTAATTGAAATTTGTCTTCATTCAACTTCATATTGTTTTCCGAAGCCAATTTAAAGACTTGGTTAATGTCCGCTTGGAGACTTGCAGTGTCCTCAACGGATGACACTGTAACGCAGATTCTGGTGTCACCAGCAAAGGGGGGCACGGTGCTTTGACTTACATCTCTGTCTATGTCAGTTATGAGGATGAGGAAAAGGATGGGAGCGAGTACTGTACCTTGTGTAACAGAGCTTTTGACTCTACTCTGTTTACTGTTATTCTTTGTGTTCTGTTTGTTAGGAAGTTATGGATCCATCTACTCACTTTTCCTGTTATTCTTTTATCGCGCATTTTCTTAGCTATTACGGTATGATCGCACTTGTCAAAGGCTTTCGCAAAGTCTGTGTATACAACATCTGCATTTTGTTTGTCCTCCAGTGCCTGAGTTGTGCAATTTATGGGTATCCGGGTGGATGGGTGATCTTCCTTCTTAGGACCCTTTCAAAGATTTTTATGGTGTGGGATGTTGGTGCTATCGGTCTGTAATTCTTTGCAATTGTCGTACTGTCACCTTTGTGGAGTGGGGCTATGTCTGTTATTTCTAGTAACTGTGGGATGACCCCCGTGTCTATGCTTCCTCTTCATAGAATATTTAAGGCACGTGAAATGGGTTTCTTGCAGTTCTTGATGAATACGGAGTTTCACTAGTCTAGGACTGTGGCTGAGTGCATGGGCATGTCATTTATTGCTTTTTCAAAGCCCACTGGTGTTTGAATTATATCTCACATACTTGAATTAACCATATTTCGAGTCATGGTTATAAAAAAAATCTTGTAGGGTGTCGAAACTTAGTCTGATTAACCGCTCACTAAACGCTGAGTCACACTGGGACTTCAGTATCTTACTCACTTCTTTGCAGTCATCTGTGTAAGTCCCATCTCTTTTAAACAGGGGCCCAATATTGGATGTGGGTTTTGCCCTAGATTATGAATAAAAAAATTTTTTTTCAGTTTCATTTATGGCTTTAAGCCTTTCCTGCGTTTCTTGGCTCCTTTAAGCCTTTCCTGTGTTTCTTGGCTCCTGTACGATTCCTTAAGCTAAAGTTCTATGTTTTCTATTTCTCTGGTCAGTCTCTCCTTCCATATTTCAGGTATACTGCCCCTTTCAGCAGCTCTATGATTCTTCGCCTTCATCTGTAGAGGGAGCGTCTCTCTCTAGTTTACATTTTTCTTGCAGGGAAATGTGCTTTGAACATACCACAGAGTTAATTCTTTCTAGGCAATGGCTCGGATCCGTGTTGTTTAAGGTATCTTCCTAGCTTGTTTCATTTAGGGTATGGTTAATTTGATTCTACTGTATGTTTCTGTTATTGAAGTTAAATTTGGCACCTTCAAAACTGATCTCATTTTGCTGGTCATGAGCTCTGCGAATACGTGTCTGTATTCCTGTTATGGCGTGATCCTAGCTTATTGGTGATAAAGGAAAAAACTTCACGTTGGAAGCCATGAACCAAGCCCCCTCTAAAAAGGCCAAGCGTATCTTCTCAATCTGATCTTCGACACCACCAGTAAGCCCTTACTGAGCGGACAGGACAGTAGTAGAACACGGGATGAACGGGAATCCGAGACACACAAACAGGATAAGCCTTTTATTAAATAACATTTCGCCTGCTGTGGGACTTTGTCAAGGTATCTGACAAAGTCCCACAGTGGTCAGTGCACCTTGTCAAAGTACATGAAGTTCCAAGGCAAACGAAACGTGGTGAAACAATAAGACTTATTTTGGCTTTGATTCACCCACTGACCGAGTCACCATATGGTTGTGTCCCGTGTCAGGTGAGTTTTCCCGGGAAAATAACTAACAGCAGATGGCTTCAACATTATTATTACGTCGCTTCGCCACAAAGGAAAAGTGACTTTTGCTGTACTTAGTTAAAAAAAAATCTTGATTACGTGAATTTCAAAACTGCACGTAACACAGTCGAAGCTACACATAAAAGGCACCCGTGTATAACACACCTGCACATGGCACATACCCACACCTGCACATAACACATACCTGCACCTGCACATACCTGCAGTTGCACATAACACATACCCGCACCCGCGCATAACACCCGAAAATAACCCACACCTGCATATAATCCAAACCCCTACATAACACACAAGTACACAATATACACCCACATATAACGTACACTCGCACCTAACACTCACCTACACATAACACCCATGCACACATCACACACATCACACATGACCCACACCTGCATGTAACACATCCGTACACAACCCACAACCTCATATAACACACATGATCATAACATACATCAGCTCATAACCAACACCCAAGAGAACAAAAAGGCACAATACCGTGATTGGAACAATACAGAAATAACCCGCACGTACGAGTGAGAAGCTTATGACGATTATTCTGTCCGATTTGGACCATTTACAAGTCACAGTAACACACGAAGGTGAGGGAGCCAGTATATATATATATATATATATATATATATATATATATATATATAGGAAAGGACAGGGAGGGGACAAAGAGAGGAAGAGAGAAGTGGAGAAGTAGCCGTGGAGGTAATGTTGGTAGTGGAAGTAGTAGTAGTAGTAGAAGTAGTAGTGGTAGTAAGTAGGGGGAGTAGTGATAGACAGAAAGGGTAGCGAAGCGAGTATTTACAAATATTTACACTCAACCCACACCCACACTCAACCCACACCCACACTCAACCCACACCCACACTCAACCCACACCTAACCATCCACGCATATTCCACACCCACAAATGTATTACACTCTGCACATGAACTAACACCCACACATTGAAACAGTTTTAATAACATTTTTAATAGTCAACAAAATCCACATAATTGTATAAAAAGAAAAGGCAAATGTACAGCTTGCGTGTTATTGTTAAATTTTTTACATAAGTTAATATATAAATATATATATATATATATATATATATATATATATATATATATATATATATATATATATATATATATGTAATAGTAGAACATCAATTACACAACGGTTGAGTGCCCGGTAGAATAATCAGCTAAAATGCCACTAGATGACTACATCAGCCTGCCAGGTGCCTATAGTGTCAAAAGATGATGTGATCAGCTTCCAAGTGTTTCAACATTGTCACTAAATGATCAGATCAACCTTTCAGGATTTTAGGAATAACAATTAAATTTTGAATATTGATTAAATAATCATGTATAGAATTTGTTGAAACGATATGCTAATTTATTTGCTTACTGATATAAGTAGGTGTAAATGGTCTCAACGGGATAAATAATGCGCAGCTGCAGAAAGGGGTGGCAAGAGGTGCCCTGAGCACATTTT
>NC_091299.1:36998222-37008222 GCF_038502225.1 Cherax quadricarinatus | reverse complement strand
AATTATGCACGAATTACATATATAGGTAGACACGTGTGGTTACAGGTAACAAAATCCCTACTGGTATGACTCCAGTCCAATCATAATGGCGCTGTTCCTCCCAAACTACACCATCCACACCCTACTTCTAAATACCCTATGATACAATCAAAGATGTGTATATACTAACATGCTTACGTACATCCTTACAATACATTAAGGAATAACCTTAAGTAAATATATAATCATCGTTGTTCACAATAACACCAAGACACATTACACTAAATATAAAAAATTAACATAAGTGTGTTAGATAAGGTTATAAGACAATGTCACCTCAACCAGGTGACAATAACTGCCAGTGATAATATTTCTTACACTTCAGAAAAAGTGCGTTATTCCAACACACTCGCACTCCCAACAAATCGCACACATCCTTAGCAACTGTCAACCCTAAGGAGGTGACCCCGTTTCATACCCCTGACATCCCTTCCCACAGTAGTATACACCATCCCTATCCTACCCCTCCTTCCTGAATTACAAGTCTAATAAAACCCCTAACGTAAGTTCTCTGTATCCCACTGGAAAATCTCTTTCCCACCTCCGCCCATAAATATCCCTGTTTCGACACAGCGATTTATAAAACGTAACCGCTAATACCCGCAGCTTCACCTCGCTAACCCCTTTCCCCCGCATTCCCCACTATGTATATATATTCTACCACAATGTACCCCACAGCCCTAATGATACTCTCATCCATACCCCCCACGTCAGGACTTAATGCCCGCAGAACAGAAATGCCTTTACCCCCTACCCTATGCAGCACCCTGCTCAATTAACCCCTGACACTCCCCATCCCCTCACAAAAATACACCACGTAGAACGCCGAATCCTCCCCCCCCCCACATATTCCACAAACCCACCCCCTCAATCACCTGTCTATCCCATAAAACCACACCCGACGGTAAAATCCCATGCAAAAACCGATACATCACTTCACGCCCACGGGGTTGTAACCTCAACCTACTGAACCTACCCCATATACTTCCCGTCATACATGGGGAAAATCCCCTCCACCGGTGCCACTACCCTCCCCACTAACATCCTACACAGCCTACCTATTTTTAACTTCCCCAGATCCCAAGCCAACACCATGGCCCTCAGAACAGTTTCACACTCATGCAACTCTACCCCAGTATACATGTTTCAATCTACCGTGTATCTTGACCAAACCCCCCCCACCCACACCTTCCCTCATCACCTCCCTCTTAATGAAGATACATTTGACCCTCCGCTTTAAATCCATCAAACCCAACCCCCCTGGCACTCAGGTAATATTACCACATCCCTTTTAAGCCAATCACAGCCCGAACCCCACAAGAATTTAAAAACCCTTCTAAGTAAGTTCGCAATTGCCGTCCCAGTTAAAGGGAACACGGCTGCCACGTGCCATACCTTACTATACAATAAGACGTTAATAACAATGGCACGCTGCACAAGGGTCAAATGATAAGGCTGCAATGCTCCCAAGCGACCCAGAATCCTGTCTACCAACCTAACCGAGTTTTCCACACGTGCAACATCCAGATCATCTGCATGGATAAGATCACAAATTTTTAACGAAGTCACCCACCTCCTCACGACTGCACTACGCCACTCAACCCTCCCCGCCAAAGCACCTAACCCCATGACCATGGACTTTTCTGAATTCACTCTCATACCAGTTGCACCTGCGAACATGTTGACTACCCCATCTAAGGCATCCATTGACATCCCCTCCTGAACCAGAACAGTAGTATCATCTACATACCCTATTAGAACTGGCCAAACCCTCCCAACTCCACTCCCTTCTCCCTCACTAATGCACATTTGCTGCTCCACCATTCTATAAAAGGGGTCCTGTATGCACGCGAACAATAGCTGTGACATAGGACACCCTTGTTGAAGTCCCCTATTCATTACAATCCTCCCCCTAATCTTCCATTAATCTGTACCTTTGCCGTTGCCCCACGATATAACGCATCTACCCATCCCACTATTTCTTCCCCAAAACCCTGTCCCCTAAGGATAGCTCTCAATGCTTCTCATTCCACTCTGTCATATGATCCTTGCCAGTCTTGTGCAACCCATTCCCCCCCTTTTTCTTCCACGAAATTCCGTAGTAACCCATGCCCCTCCACCATAGACCTCCCTGGCAACCCAAACTGAGTTTTCGATACGACCCGCCATACTATGCACTTGAACCTATTTCCTAAAATCTTAGCAAACAACTTATAATTCGCGCATAACAACGATATTGCCCTGTAGTCCCTAAGTGTATGCTGCCCCTTACCCTTCGATACCAAGACTACTACAGCCGTTGCCTGCTTTTCTCCCAACTTGCCCCTCTCCTTCATCAAATTTAATAACCTTACCAAAAAAACCCTCATTAGCTCCCAATGCTGTTGATAGAACTCTGTTGGTAGTCCATCGATTCCCGGTGCTTTGCCCTTTCACATTTCACTTAAAGCCCTCCATATTTCCTCCTCAGTTATTTCCCCACCCAGCGCTTCACTATCACTGTTTCCCAACCGACATATCGCACTCCCACACACCTGTTCTAAATCCCCAGCTCCTACCCCTTCCCCTTGCCAATACTGCTCATGCCACTTATCTGCAAATGCCCCCATCCCATCTGTAGTTTGTATAACCTGACGCACCCTATACCCACCCACCGACTCATGAACCTCCAACCATGGAATAGCCGTTGCCTGCTGTCGTTGTTTTTGCCTACGCAATACACATGACGACAGCCTATTGCCCCATAACACCTCTTCCAACCCCGCCATTATGCTCACCGCTTGGAACCTCTCGTTCTGGATTCACGCAACCTCCCTTTAATTACCATAATGTCGTCTATAGGATAAGTACCCACCACTGCCCCCCTTACATAACATCCCCTTAACCTGTCCTCCAAATAGTTAACAAGCCCATATTTTAAAGAATTGATTCGTTTCTCTTCCCGCACGTAATGCCGAATCCGTTCCTTAGCCACACCATCCCACCACGTCACCACATCCTCCACCCCTTTTACCTCCTCACTTAACCCCTCCCACAGTGCTGTAAAACCCTTCAACCCTTCCTCGTCTCCTAACACACCCGTATTTAACTTCTAGTATCCCCTAGAGATACTAGCTAGTGACTCCCACTCCACTTCTGCCGCTACTGCCCGATGATCCGAGAAAGCTACTTCTATTGTACTGACAAACTCTGACAAAACCCCGTGAGATATGTACAACCTAACTAACCTAGCCGCGTAACCCCTCCTTACGAAAGTATGCTCTACCTCCCACGCCCTCCACCTACCACATCCCTCAACTGAACATCCACCAAGAGATTTCGTAAGGGTGCCGACATGTGCCCCGCCCCTTGCGGTCCACGTCAGCCCTCCTAATAACACAATTCCAGTCCCCACCAATGATGGCCACCGCAGGTAAACCACGTAAGGAGAAAACTAGGTCATCACATACAAAATCCCGCTTTACTTTCACATCGTTTTCCGCTGGAGCATACACACTTACAAAGGTTACCCTCTGCCCCATCCACCACCTATCCACATGCAACACCCTCCTCCCTCCCCCCTCACTTCGTATCAACACAAACGGGCTCGCCTCCTTTATCAAAAAACCCACACCACCTTACAGACGTGCAGATGGCAGAGTCATAACCTTAAACCCTGCCACCTCTAGCACTCTTCCCTCCCTGAAATTATGTTCTTGTAGAAACACTACATCCACTCTATATTTATGCAGAAGCATATGACAACATTCCCTCTTCACACTATTACACAGTCCATTCACATTCACAGTCATACACCTAAGGCCTTTTTAAAATTTCCAACCCTTCCTCCTCTCCTCCTTCCCAGGACCTCCTGCCCCAGGGCCAACACATGATTTCACACCATCCACCCCGCCCCACTTCTTTCGATGCCTCTTATCCTGGCTACCTCGAGAATATTCATCCTTCTTCCCAGACCTCTGTGCCAGCGTCAGGACGTCGTCTGAGTCTGACGCCGCTGCTCTCTTACTTGTGACGCCCTCCACCACCATGTTGTCTTCTGAGGATTCCTCACAATGAACCTCAACCTCCACCATTTCATGTTGCACAGAACACGGCGACACCTCTCTGTGCCTGCTGATCTCCTCCTTCCTTCCTATGCATATCCCAACACCCTCTTCTTGCAACTCAGAGATGTTCTCCCGTACAGAGACGTCATCCTCCCCAGGTGGAGTTAAAGTTTTCAAAACCTCGTCCAGCTCTTCCTCCAGTGCCATCACCTCCTGCTGCACAAGCACTTCCGCTCCTATCACCGACAAAGTGGCCTTTTCTGGCTCGACGTAACTTATGGCACGCCCATCATTCACCACAAGGGTATCTTCAACTATATCACTCCACAGACATCCACTCCCTCGTTTGCCAGTGGGACTCTCCACAACGGCATCCGCACGCATAAATGGTGCTCCACCAGTCTCTGCCATCCCCCTCCTCTGTTGCACACACGTCGCCGCCATGTGATCATACTCTCCACCCAACCTGCACATACGTCGTTGCCCAGCATAAGACAAGAATCTTGGTCCAGAACTCCTTCATCACAACGTAAGACGGGATCGGGTGCCTCAGAGTCATTTTGAGGGAGAACGTACCCTCCGGACGTACCATGTATGCACCTGCCGCCCACTTGCCTTGGGTTGCCAAATGCACGGTACCATACGCCTCAAACACGTTCCTTATGTCAGCCTCGTCTGCCTCAAAGGGTACATTGCGCAACTTCACCCACGTAAAATGTCGAGAGACATCTAAGAGACGCACTCTTACAGCAGGAGTTGTATCCAGACACACATCCTGGAATCTTGTCACCAACGACTCATACACAGCCGTCGAATTCAACTTAACGAAGATTCTGAAGGCCACATTCAGGGCTACACCATATACCTCGTCGTCCTGTATTTCATACGTCTCTCTGATGATCGTCGGCAGCAACACTTGTGCCGTTGAGGGAGAAATCGCCCAACGAAGCAGCTCAATACCGACGGTATTCACCCTACGCCGTACACTCAGCGCCATGTTGTTGCTATGAGAGCTTGCCTGAAAACAGCAGAGGGGTGCAGAGCACAACTGCGCTCCACCGCAGTCAGGCAGCGAATAACATCTCGGAGCTAAGTGGTATGTCATAAGAGGAGAGGGTAAGTTAACTCAGTGACAATGAAGGACAGAAAGACTACGGAAAATATGAAGATGATGTGCAAATTACAGAGAGGAACTGACAAGGTGAACAGGAACAGAATGTCTGAGATATAGAAAGCAGGAACAGGAAGGCATAGCTGGAAGTTGAAAACTCAGATGAATCACAAGGAGGTTTGAGGAATATTTCTTCAGCCTAAGAGTAGGCAGGAAGAGGGACGAACTGCAGAGTGATATGGTAGAGGCAGGATCCAAACAACAATAAAAAAAGACAGCTTTAAGACGGGGTAGGAAAAGGCTCTCGAAGCCAGGAATGAGAGATCCTGGTAGGATAGGAGCAGTGGCCCCATCTTTCCACCCCCCTCACACACACACACACACACACACACACACACACACACACACACACAAGCTATGAATCGACCCCTGCGACCACAATTAGGTAAGTACAATTAGGTGAGTACACACACGCGCACAAACAGTGAAGAGGCATGGCCAGAAGCTGTGACTCGACCCCTGCAACCATACATAATGTAGATAAGTACATATTGGTGAATACACATGCACAACCCTGACCTACGCACAGCCCACACCCATCCAACATTCACATAATTCCCACTAAATTCCCACATACAACCCACTCCTACACACAATTCCCACTCATACAACCCACTCTTACTTAACCCACACTCACACAGCTCTCACTCATACAGCCCGCACACAGTCCACAAACCTCCTCACTTACACAACCAGCACATTATCCACACTCACACAACCCTCACACTATCCACACTCACACAACCCTCACACTATCCACACTCACACAACCCTCGTACTATTCACACTCACAGAACCCTCATACTATCCACACTCCCACAACCCTCTCATTATCCACATTCACACTATCCACACTCACACAACCTTCACACTATACACACACAACCCACACACTATCCACACTCACACAACCTTCACACTATACACACACAACATTCACACTATCCACACTCACACAACCCACACACTATCCACACTCACACAACACCTGTGCAAATCACACCAGATAACTTAAACTCCAAAGAATATCTTAGTTATCCACCTCGTTCGTTGTTCCCCGACAAGGTAACGGACCCGTGCGCCCGATATTACCTTCCTCCTGTCACTTACTGCTGAAAGGTTTAAGGAAGCTGTTGCCTTCTCCAGGCAAGGCTCACTAGAACGTGCTCGTCTCTGGGCTGCATCTGGAGACACTGAGTTTTTGCACCACCTAACAAGTTTAAAGATTCGATCATCCCTGGCAGTCATCAATTGCAAATCAGTATGTGTGTGAGAGACGTAGGTCTCGGAGAACTGGGAAGACAAGACTGTTCAGGGCTGATCAACATCTGGGTAAATTCTTCAGAGCTGGGAAAAAACTGTTGTGTAACCCAGCATTTTATGCCATTCGAGAACATGGGCATGTGTGAGCACTCAATGAGCGACATTGCGTTCCATCCAGACGTGGAACTAAGCCGGGCAGAAACTCTCTTTAGTCGTCACCTTAAAATTGATGCTAACACATGGTGCTCCCTGCAGACTCTTATGTTTTTAATATGGTATTTTTTTTATGTTTTTAAATATTTATTAATTCTTACTCTTAAAGTTATAATTTATTAAATTTCTAGTTTTTTCCTTTAATTTTTTTTAATAGATATGAGAGTGTAAATTATGTTATATATATATATATATATATATATATATATATATATATATATATATATATATATATATATATATATATATATATATATTTATATATATATATATATATATATATATATATATATATATATATATAAAACATAAGAACATAAGAAAGAAGGATCATTGCAGCAGGCCTACTGGCCCATGCGACTCAGGCCTAATTTTCCCACCGGCTTAAGCCAATGCCATGACCTAGTCAGGTCAGTCACATTCACTTAAGGGAGGAGCACGGCATCCGACCTAGTAGCACAAGCTAGTCAGGTCCAATTCACACCCACCCACACCCACTCATGTATTTATCCAACCTATTTTTAAAACTACACAACGTCTTAGCTTCTATGACGGTACTCGGGAGTTTGTTCCACTCATTCACAACTCTATTACCAAGCCAGTGCTTTCCTATATCCTTCCTGAAGCTGAATTTTTCCAATTTAAAACCATTGCTGCGAGTCCTGTCTATGCTTGAATTTTTAGCATGGTATTTACATCCCCTTTATTAATTCCTGTTTTCCATTTATACACCTCAGTCATATCCCCCCTAATTCTACCCCTTTCTAGAGAGTACAGATTCAAGCCCTCAGTCTATCCTCATAGGGAAGATTTCTGATACATGGGATCAACTTTGTTATCCTCCTTTGTACGTTTTGCAGGGCATTTATATCCATTCTGTAATACGGTGACCAAAACTGCGCTGCATAATCTCAATGAGGCTTAACCAATGATATACAGAGTTGAAGAACAACCTGAGGACTTCTGTTATTTATACTTCTTGCTATGAAGCCAAGGAATCTGTTAGCTTTATTGCGAACGCTTATGCACTGTTGTCTTGGTTTTAGATTACTGCTAACCAGAACTCCTAAATCCTTTTCGCAATCCGTAATGTTAAGATCTACATTATTTAGTTCACATGTGGCATGGTTATTTTCCTGTTCAACAGTTAGACCTTTGCATTTGTCTATATTAAACTGAATCTGGCACTTCTCCGACCACTGCATCAGTCTATTCAAATCATCCTGGAGTGCTCTAATGTCCTCATTAGAATGAATTGGAAGGCCTATTTTGATGTCATCAGCAAATTGGCTTATGTCGCTATTTATCTCCTCATCTATGTCGTTTTTGTAAATTGTGAATAACAAGGGACCCAACACTGAACCCTGTGGAACACCGCTTGTGACGTGCCCCATTCTGATTTCTCCCCATTTATGCAAACTCTCTGCTGCCTATTTGTCAACCATGCCTCTACCCAGGAAAAATTTCTCCTTCTATTCCGTGTGCCTTAAGTTTCCTCAATAGCCTCTGATGTGGAACTCTATCGAAAGTCTAACTTAAGTAAATATACACAATATTATTTTCAATACCATGATCTACCTCCTCAAATACCTTAGTGAGGAAAGTTTATAAATTCGTAAGACAGGAACGCCCCTTGGTAAAACCGTGCTGAGATTCACGATTTGCTTCGGCAGTTATTGATTCCATAAATTTACAGACTGTGGAGGAAAGGTCTATAGTTCGAAGCTAAGGACCTGCCTCCTGCCTTGTAAATAAGTATTACATTTGCCATTTTCCACTTGTCTGGCACTGTGCCAGTTCGTAGTGATATATTGAAAGCATTAGCCACAGGTATGCTAAGTTCCTCATTACATTCCTTTTTAACCCTTGCACACAGTTCATCAGGGCTTGTGGATTTGTTAGGTTCTACTGTCTCTATTTGTCTGAGGACCATGTCACTAGTTACCCTAATCGTGCATAGTTTATCGTCCTGTTCTACATAATTTATTATTTCTGGAATTTTGAGCTAGAATCTTCCTGAGTGAAAACTGAGAGGAAATAGGTACTGTAAAGTTAACACATTTCCTTATCACTGTCAATGATCTGACCTGAGTTACTCTTAAGTGGGCCTATCAGGTCCCTAATCTTACTTCTGTATACCTGAAAGAACCCTTTTGGGTTAGTCTTCGAAACTTTTACGATATATATATATATATATATATATATATATATATATATATATATATATATATATATATATATATATATATATATATATATATATATATATATATATATATTTATTTTATTATCACACCGGCCGATTCCCACCAAGGCAGGGTGGCCCGAAAAAGAAAAACTTTCACCATCATTCACTCCATCACTGTCTTGCCAGAAGGGTGCTTTACACTACAGTTTTTAAACTGCAACATTAACACCCCTCCTTCAGAGTGCAGGCACTGTACTTCCCATCTCCAGGACTCAAGTCCGGCCTGCCGGTTTCCCTGAATCCCTTCATAAATGTTACTTTGCTCACACTCCAACAGCACGTCAAGTATTAAAAACCATTTGTCTCCATTCACTCCTATCAAACACGCTCACGCATGCCTGCTGGAAGTCCAAGCCCCTCGCACACAAAACCTCCTTTACCCCCTCCCTCCAACCCTTCCTAGGCCGACCCCTACCCCGCCTTCCTTCCACTACAGACTGATACACTCTTGAAGTCATTCTGTTTCGCTCCATTCTCTCTACATGTCCGAACCACCTCAACAACCCTTCCTCAGCCCTCTGGACAACAGTTTTGGTAATCCCGCACCTCCTCCTAACTTCCAAACTACGAATTCTCTGCATTATATTCACACCACACATTGCCCTCAGACATGACATCTCCACTGCCTCCAGCCTTCTCCTCGCTGCAACATTCATCACCCACGTTTCACACCCATATAAGAGCGTTGGTAAAACTATACTCTCATACATTCCCCTCTTTGCCTCCAAGGACAAAGTTCTTTGTCTCCACAGACTCCTAAGTGCACCACTCACTCTTTTTCCCTCATCAATTCTATGATTCACCTCATCTTTCATAGACCCATCCGCTGACACGTCCACTCCCAAATATCTGAATACGTTCACCTCCTCCATACTCTCTCCCTCCAATCTGATATTCAATCTTTCATCACCTAATCTTTTTGTTATCCTCATAACCTTACTCTTTCCTGTATTCACCTTTAATTTTCTTCTTTTGCACACCCTACCAAATTCATCCACCAATCTCTGCAACTTCTCTTCA
>NC_091299.1:36980722-36993222 GCF_038502225.1 Cherax quadricarinatus | reverse complement strand
TGCAACACAGTTCCTAGAAAAACTTTAGACGATCATTGTTCTGTAAGGAAACTGCTGCAGATGATGTTTTGTTGTAAACTCGTACCCTAAGACGACATATAATACCATTGGTGCGGCGCAGTAAACAAGTGTTGTGAGTAAATGTTGTGAGGGGTTTTGAGCAAGTGTTATGAGCAGCTGGTGTGAACAAGTTGTTGTGAGCGAGTGTTGCGTGTAGGCTTGAATAAATGGATCCAAGTGGAATACTGACGAATGACGATAATATGGAAGAAAAGACTTGTTGCAAAAGTTTTCACTGGGACAAAGTTTCACTTTGTGTGGAGCGTTGTCTACTCAGAAGATACAAAGTGCATGAAGGTTAGTGAAATTTTTTGAGTGTAACGAACTGTAGGTCGGGGAGGAGGAGGTACACTAGTCATCTCAAATATCTTCTAGTTTCTAGCCAGCATGTTTACCCTATTTCTGTCTAACTCTATTGCCAAGACTGTCTTTATAATACGATGTGTGCTACAGGTTTGGGTAAGTTAACTAAACACACCTTGGTTCTTTTTAGTGGTGTTTTGTGTATCGATTAGAATAATTTTGATGGCATGAAATGTCAAAATTGGTGACCGTTTTTTCTCAACAATCTTTGCTTGTGTAAAGATAGCTAGGTTCCTGGATTCTGGAACTCAGCGTGAACCTGCAAAGGTCACGGAGGTAACAATCTGTGATCCAACCGCCGCAAGTCATTCCACCTTGCACCATTTCGAATCTCCAACTAACCTTAGAATGAGAGAGAAGTTGCAGATCGTGGCCTCTCCAACATTTCCATGTTTAGAGTGAGTGCGTGACATTTTTTTCTAAATTATCCAATTTCGTGTCTTGCAGAAGGGAAGACCTACACTCTAGTAGTTGTTGTATTTCTCCCCTTCCGTAAGGCTTTCGCACAATAATTTGAAAACCGCTCCTATGGCCGTCTTCAAACTTATTTTCATTGTGCCATTCTAAGAAGGTTCAGATTGCTACTGGGATTTGTAGAAGCTGACTTGTAAATTTTATACATGCAAATATAACAACAGAATGCCTCCTCTGATAAGATTCAAAATTTCGTCAATGGTGCATCCTAGTCAGAGGAAGACTTGAATTGTTATTGGGCTCTGTAGGTACCCATATGCGAATTCTTTGGGTTTTAGATGAAATTTTGTGAATTTAATTTTAACCAGTACGTGGTCTTCAGATTACTATCAGGTGCATGGCTGGGAGCTCTGGGAGACATGTTGCTACTAATAAAAAATCTAACTGCATTGTAAAGTATTAGAAGCCGGAAAATACCTACAGAAAGCAGAAAATTTTTTTTTTTTCCTTTTTATGGTGTTTTCAAGTTTGACACTTTTACTTTATTTTGCCCCTCACATAGTTGTAAAAACGCTTGCACTTTTTTCCTAAGATTTTTTTTTTGCTACTACTAACATGTATCAACTTGGGAAATTTACAATAATTACTATGCTTAATGAATTTGAAGATGTGGTAAGCCATGACACATGGCGTACAATAACACACTGCAGCAATACCGTGTGTCTTCGCTGTCTTGGGAGTTTGAATAACACAAATATTTTCAATGACTGACTTTGCTAAGTTCCAACTCTGGAACCTCTGAAGAGCGTTGATCAGTAGCTCGTTGAACTTTAGGGGAGTTAATTTACAAGTGTCACACTTCTTGAATGTGTCTTCTGCCTCTTGTAGGTGTTGATTTCCAGCTTCTGGACCTCTGGACTTCTTGGCAGCCTTAAACTATAGCTCCGAGGTCTGTTGAAAGAGTTGACCCGAGTTTCTATGATTTTTTTAGGTGCATTGAGGCACATGAGGCTGGGGTTAAAGAATAAGAGGATGTCTTTCTCGTATCGTGCAGCGGCTGAATCATGTCTAGCTGGCATTCCTTAGTGGCTAATTAGAGGCTTCTTATTGTGATTTCCTTCGTCTTATTGTCCAAAAAAAAAAAAGAAAACTTAATGGCCAGTATTTATAACATTTACATAGCTCATATAAATAAATATTTAATTATACGCCAAGTTATGATTATAGGTGCGCATACACAATGGTTGTCCACAAGGAAAATTCTGAAATTAATAAGACAAGAAATAGATGAATAGTGACAGCAGGTGTTAGTAGACTAACACTCAGGTACCGGCTTACTGCTAAGTGAACAGTGACGCAGGTGTTAGTAGACTAACACTCAGGTACCGGCTTACTGCTAAGTGAACAGTGACGCAGGTGTTAGTAGACTAACACTCAGGTACCGGCTTACTGCTAAGTGAACAGTGACAGCAGGTGTTAGTAGACTAACACTCAGGTACCGGCTTACTGCTAAGTGAACAGTGACAGCAGGTGTTAGTAGACTAACACTCAGGTACCGGCTTACTGCTAAGTGAACAGTGACGCAGGTGTTAGTAGACTAACACTCAGGTACCGGCTTACTGCTAAGTGAACAGTGACGCAGGTGTTAGTAGACTAACACTCAGGTACCGGCTTACTGCTAAGTGAACAGTGACGCAGGTGTTTTTTCTAGCAGGTCTTTCAATAAGTTCACCTGAAAATGGAAAAGAACTTTTCAGAGCTAAGCGCATAAAGTATATATTTAGCCGAACTTGTAGCTCTGTTATGAACTGTGAGTAAAATAATAATTTACGGATTAAGGTATGATAATTAGCGAGTTATAACCAGAGTTTGAGCAAAGTAACATTTATGAAGGGGTTCAGGGAAACCGGCAGGCCGGACTTGAGTCCTGGAGATGGGAAGTACAGTGCCTGCACTCTGAAGGAGGGGTGTTAATGTTGCAGTTTAAAAACTGTAGTGTAAAGCACCCTTCTGGCAAGACAGTGATGGAGTGAATGATGGTGAAAGTTTTTCTTTTTCGGGCCACCCTGCCTTGGTGGGAATCGGCCAGTGTGATAAAAAAAAAAAAACAGAGTTTGGCCGTAGCATAAAGGCCCAAGTCTAACTAAGAATAGACCAGTAGGCCTATTGCAATTCTCATTTTTTACGAAAGGTCTAGTTATTTTCTGACAAGCTATTTTCCTGCGCCTGGATAACAATGGACCTTATGTCTCTTATTTTGTGAATGAATGATTTAATGTATAACAAGATATACAATAAGAAACGAGAAATTCATTGCCCCTCTGGGCAACGCTCAAGACATATAATAATTAATGTACTATACTATTAAAACTTAATAATAACAACAACAACAACAACAACAACAATAATAATAATAATAATAATAATAATAATAATAATAATAATAATAATAATAATAACAATAATAATAATAATAATAATAATAATAATAATAATAATAATAATAATAATAATAAGAAGAAGAAGAAGAAGAAGAAGAAGAAGAAGAAGAACAGTAATAATAATAATAATAATTTTGGATTTTATCATTCTTGAACGCCTGTTTTCTTAAGATTAACAACCGAAAATGCCATTCTAGCTACACTGAAGTCTTTTAGGCAAATAATTAACCAAGGCTACAAACGATTGTAAAAATCAGTTCGTGAGGAAATGAACGTATATTTAAGAACCACATTACTCTGTAGTGATATCAAGATACTTTTAAATTGCATAGATGTTACGTATATATTAATATTGGAAGAATAATAGTGAAGAATCCAGGTGAACACTCAAATCATTGAATGATCCCACAGGCTACAAACTAAGAGAGATACAATCAAGGAAACAAAATTAACTGTGACACAATCAAATGGATCAAATAACAGTGTCACACTCAGAGACCAATTTTTCTGGATGTTATCCAAGTCCGATCATCCATCAAAAGAGAACAAAGCTTTTCATTGTTCTACATTAAAATCTCGAATGTAGATCTGTATATCATGAGTTTAAAAATGATAGTCAATCCCATGGGCCTCCAACAGTAAAGTTAAACTACTAGTATAAACGGTAAAAAATATCGGTCAGAGAACAAATCCCTGAGGAACGCCACAGGGCAAATGAAATGGCTCAGACATAGAACTCTTCACTACCACTTGATAAGACAGACCAAAGTGATATGATTTCCAAAGCAGTATCCTTACAATTAGTCTAAACAATTTGCCTCCTGTGCTAACGAAAATGTACCTACTATTAATTCACTCTCATGCAGGTATGCATCTTGTATACATGTGTGCCTCTGACGGGTGGTGTGGCATACCCAGTCATCAGATGATTATGCATAACACAGTCCACACCGTTAATATAAGAAAAGTGGTTGGGCCACTTACCTTTGTTACCCCCTCTCATCCCACCCACCAACGCATCTCTCCATATTACATCCTTACTTATCCTTCTTCCTTCCTTAACTTACCAAATCTCTGGTTATACTATTATTAAAGCAATATCCCTAAGACCACAGCAGATAAGATCACTTATCAGTAAATTGTGATCATGGTATCTAACGTAGCACATAGATCAAACAAAATCAGCAGCGAAGCACTTCCTTAAAAAGCATTTAGTACCATGTGATAAACTTTGCATAAAGGCTTCTCAGTTGAATGAAATAGTTTATACTTTAAAAATGGAAAAATTTCACTAAGCTCGTTATAACGTTAATTAATTCTTTTAAATTCTTCATTTCTGAAAGTCACTTGATGAATATTACAGTCCTGATATTGACACTAAAACAACAAGTCATATGTTTAAGTTCTGAGTCAGGAAACACTTGTTCTGTTTCCTGACAAACCTTAACTACCTAAGGTGCCCATTATTGTCCCTCCTTACCAGTCATTACCTTTTCCCTCGTATTCGCCAGGTATTCGTATTTCTGAGTACCTTCCCCGTTGTTCCTGTCTGCTCTTTTATTCCTGGTACTGTATTAAAGGCTTTCTTGCAGTATACTCATCACTCTCTGTCCCGCTTTATTTTTCTAACTTACATAAAATTTCCCGATATTGACAAGACAATTTTTTGTGGTGGTGGTTTGTTTATTCAGGAAACAGGAAGTTTCTTGACACAGGCCTTGGTCATATCATTGCCCGCTCAATGGAGCATTTGGCAAAATGATCAAGGTCTGCTGTCTAGCCAGTCAACCCCATGAGAAGTTTAAAGATTACATCATGAGATTCGGTCTAAATTTGTGTAAAGTAAAAGGACACAAGTGCAACTAATGTGACATTTTATTGTGGCAACGTTTCGCTCTCCAGGAGCTTTATCAAGCCATTACAAACAATACATGGACACAGAGGGTATATATAGGCTCAGAGTGAGGTGCAATACTAGTGGTAGTAGTAGTAGTAGTAGTAGTAGTGACAAAAGTTGTAGTAGTAGTAGTAATACAATATGGTAGAGCAATTCGTACATGAGTAAAAGGGTATAAAATATAATACTTGGGAAACATAAAATTAGGTTGAACAAATATAGACTGGATAGAGGCAGCCTGTTTCAGTGTTCATTCTCTGTAATGTGCTTTATGTAATATAACAGGAGAGACTATGTGATGGCAGGGTTTACTGTTTTCAGGAGGATTCTTGCTAAGACTTCAGAGATGGTGAAGCTGCCGTTGTTTTGTTTAATTGTATTCGAAACAGCGATCACTGCTGATTCGAGGCACTTGCGTCTGCGGAAATTAGTTTCTTTGATCACTAGTTGGGCGCCCCTGAATTTCATGAGATGATTGGTGGAATTTCTGTGTTGTACACAGGCGTTGTTCAAGTTATCGTTCCTACATGCGTAAATGCGTAAATGCGTAAATGTTGAGTTCCTCACATTCCTCGTGATCGTTTCTTGTGAGTTTCCCACCTTCTTTCCTCAGCCTGATCACCTGGTCTTTGACTGTAGTCTTCCTTCTAATGTGGCTGTACAGCAGTTTCGGGTCAGACTTGACTTTCGATGCTATGTTATTTTCATACTATCGCTTGGCCTCCCTCCTTACTTGTGCATACTCGTTCCTGGCTCTTCGACTAATCTCCTTATTTTCCTGTGTTCTTCGCCTTCTGTATATATTCCATTCTCTATTTCACTTAGTTTTTGCCTCATTACACCGTCAGGTAAACCAGGGGCTCGTTCTGGTCTTCCCATTATTTCTGTTGCCCTTGGGAACAAATCTTTCCTCTGCCTCTTTGCATTTTGTTGTTATGTATTCCATCATTTCGTTTACCGACTTTCCTACCAGTTCTCTGTCCCACTGAACCTCCTGCAGGAAGTTCCTCAAACCTATGTTGTCCCCCCGTTTATAGTCTGGCTTTTCCCATTCAACTCCTGTAACCCTCTCCACTTGTAACTCTACTATGTATTCAAAGCACAGAACCACGTGGTCACTAGCTCCTAGGGGCCTCTCATATGTGATGTCCTCAATGTCTAAACTGCTCAGAGTGAACACAAGGTACAGTCTTGCTGGTTCATCCTCCCCTCTCTCTCCGGTAGTGTCATTAACATAATGATGCATGAAGTTTCCCAGTACCACGTCCATTATCTTGGCTCTCCATGTTTCGGGACCCTTGTGTGGCTCCAGGTTTTCCCAATTGATCTCCCTGGGATTGAAATCACCCATAACCAGTAACTTTGCTTTGCTCGAGTGAGCTCTTCTTGCCCCCTCAGCCAGTGTGTCTACCATTGCTCTGTTGCTCTCTTCATATTCCTCTCTTGGCCTCCTGCAGGTCTATGGTGGATTATACATCACTGCATTGACTACCCTGTGCTCCCCAGACTGAAGTGTACCTACTATGTATTCTCTTTCGCTAGTCTCGTCCATGCCTCCCATTTCCTCAAATTTCCATCGGTTTTTTTACGAGCAGTGCAGCCCTTTCTCCCCCTCGGCTCCTATCTTTCCTCAGGATCTGGTATCTTGGTGGGAATATTGTATCTGTTATTGCCTCAGTGATTTTTCGTTTCTGTGACTGCTATGATGTCTGGGGACTTCTCAATGATTCTTTTATGCCACTCCTCATATTTGTTCGTAATTCCATCCTCATTCGTGTACTAAACCTTCAACTTCTGTTCTAAAACTGTGGTCCTGGGAGGATATTGAGGTTGGGAGAGCATGAGCCCTGGCGGGGGCCTATGGGGGGTTGTGGTGGAGGCAGAGTTCCCATAGGGGGTTGCTGTAGGGGGGTTGGGGTTTGTGGTGTGGGGGTGGGGACAGAGGGATCGGTGTGTGATTGTTGGTATAGATTGTTCAGTTGCTTTGGGGTTGTCGTGGTTGGAGTCCTTTTGTGGGTGTTTCTGGGGGGGGGGGGGTTGCCCTTCTGACTGTGTCTGGGTTATTCTGCTTTTCTTTGTCACTTCCTCCCTCTCCTCCTTTCGTTTTTGCACTCTCTCTTTCAGTATCCTCCTTTCCTCTTGCATTCTGTCACGAGCAAGGTACACACTCTGGATTTCCAATTTGCCTCTCAGCCATGCTTTCTCCTGCAGAATCATGATTCGAGTTGATTCTGCCTTGAAAATTACTTTGAGAGGCCGCTTCCTTCTTGCAAACCACCCAATTCTCCAAAAATTTGCCACCTGGGTCATGTCGCCCTCACCTATTGCCTTCATGATACCTTCAATCGCTTTTATCTCCTCCTGTTTTCTTTCATCATAGGTTTCCTCTTAGGCTTCCTGGAGCCCATAGCCCACTGTGTCTCCCATTGCATCCTCTGAGGTGTTTTAGTTCCTTCCCTTGGAGCGTTCCTTCCTTCAGTTCCATCCTTAGCTGAGGCCCCATTGCTCATTCGTCTATCGTTCCTGCTGAGCTGCAGGAGTCTGGTAGAGTCCCTGCATATATTCTAGCTCCTTCAATGTCTTCCAATCTCCCATTTGTTCCTTGTGTGCTCCTTGTCTTTGCCTTGGCCCGGTGCGGGTCTGACAGGACCTTTGCATACAATATAGCTTCCTTGCTCCCTTCAGTCCCCTTGTCTGTGTCTGATGTAGAAGCTCCTGATTTTATGACTGTACTGTTATTTTTTTCTTTAGACTGTTTCAGGTTTCTCAGTTCCTCTTCTAAGCGCTGTATCTTGGCTTCTGTTACTGTAGCATGTTGCTCCCACATTCTGCATTCTGCAGCTATCATCTCCTCAATCCTCCTTCCAAGCTCTTCCAGCTTCCTATCCCAGTCTTTCCCCCTTTTTCTCAGCTCTGCTTCCCAATCATTCTTCCCAGCTTCGTCCACCAAACCCTTGGCTCTCGGCCTTGTTTTTGGTTGCCCCATTGTACTACAGAACAAAGCTTATTTATTTTCAGAGTGAGCGTTTGTGAGGATGGGTGTTGTAGGGAGAGGGAGGGGGAGTGAGGTAGGGCAGGGGGGTGGGAATATGTCAGCATCAATGAGAGTTTTAGGGGTTAAAAGAAGGTATAGGGAGGGAGGAGAAAGGGAGTGTTTTAGGCTAGGGGGAGAGAGAGGGGGGAAAAGAAGACTGGGGAGAGGGAAGGTGAATGGAAGGTGAGGATGAGAGAGAGAGAGAGAGAGAGAGAGAGAGAGAGAGAGAGAGAGAGAGAGAGAGAGAGAGAGAGAGAGAGAGAGAGAGAGAGAGAGAGAGAGAGAGAGAGAGAAAGAGAGAGAGAGAGAAAGAGAGAGAGAGAGAGAGACAGAGAGAGAGAGAGAGTGAGAGAGAGAGAGAGAGAGAGAGAGAGAGAGAGAGAGAGAGAGAGAGAGAGAGAGAGAAAAGATGGATGTAAGGTGAGGTTGAGAGAGAGAGGGAGAGGAAAGATGGATGGAAGGCAAGGATGAGAGAGAGAGAGAGAGAGGGAAGATGGATGGAAGGTGAGGATGAGAGAAAGAGAGAGAGACAAAGTGATAGGATGGGAGATGGGAGTGAAGGGGGAGGGGGGAGGGGGGAGGGAAGGAGGGAGATAGAGTGACCGCTTAAACAGGGGTGCCATAAGGCTGTGTGTGTGTGTGTGTGTGTGTGTGTGTGTGTGTTTGTGTGTGTGTGTGCCCAGAAATAATGCTCCTCTCTTATAAGTATCCATACTACTAATAAAATACCAATAGTAATACTAGTAATTCTAAAACTTAGTCTCTCTCAGCTAGGATTAGTTAGAGGTATGGGTTTAGAAATGATTAATAATGAGTATGGATATATTGACTTATGCTCTGATATTAAGAATCTTAATAGTAACTGTCATGGAGTAACTCTGGGTAATGATAATTTCAGAAATTGTGTAAAAACAAAGATGAATAGGAAAAATGTGCAGAAGAAAAAACATATGATGGTATTTTATGCTAACAGTCGAAGTGCAAGAAATAAAATTAATGAACTACGTTTGGTAGCATGTGCTGGGAACTTTGATATCATTGCATTAACTGAAACGTGGTATGATTTAAAGAGTCGGGATATGACTGCTGAGTGTAATATTCAGGGATTTAAGTTGTTCAATGTGGATAGATGGAATGGGAAGGGGGGAGGAGTTGCATTGTATGTTCGAGAAAATATTAATTGTTGCATAAAAACAGGTATAAAAATAGATGGAGCACTAACAGAATCTGTTTGGGTAGAGTTCGTGGAGGGTCAAGAAAAACTAATTCTAGGTGTAATATACCGACCTCCAGGCTTGGATCACGATAGAGGGAGACTTCTTTGGGACGAAATTGTTAGGGCTTCTGGACACAGTAACATAGTCATAGTAGGGGACTTTAACTTTAGTCAAATTGACTGGAATTCTTTGACAGGTAATCTAGAGTCCAGTGACTTTATGGAAACAGTTCAGGACTGTTTTCTGAAACAGAGCGTAACTGAGCCTACCAGGGGTAATAATTTGCTAGACCTAGTCTTGTCAAATAAGGAAACACTCGTGAATAATCTGGAGATCACTGAAGAGCTTGGCGCAAGTGATCACAAATCCAACACTTTTAGCATTAATTGGGAATGCAAGAATAATGATAATACAGTAAAAATCCCCGATTTTCGTTCTGCCGATTATAATGGACTTAGGGAACATCTGTCTAATCTTGATTGGGGTTATCTAGCTAATGAATTTATTGACGAAAATCATACTTATGAATATGAAGGGATCTGCTTTTATGATTGTTTTCTTAATAATGTACACAGTGCCCAGAGTATATACATTCCCCAGAGAGAAATTAGGTCTAATAATAACGATCCCAAATGGGTTAACAGGAGGCTAAAGCATCTATTAGGGGAGAAAAGGGGAATTTATAGGCGCATCAGAAGAGGAGAGGTTAATCTTACTGACCAAGATGTTCAGCTTAAAAGAGAAGTAAAAAAGGCAATTAGAAAGGCTAAACGTGACTATGAAATTAGAGTTGCTAATGAATCAAAGACTAATCCAAAGGGGTTCTTTCAAGTGTATAGGACGAAGGTGAAGGAAAAAGTAGGACCTCTGAAATCTGGGAATGGACAGCTGACGGATAATGAACTGGAAATGTGTTCCTTATTTAATGACTATTTTTTGTCAGTTTTTACACAGGAAGATGTAAATGAGATTCCAGTAATTAACAATTATTTAGTTCCTGATGAATTTAATTAACTAATATTACTGTCACGAGGGACATGGTTATTAAACAGATAGACAAACTGAAACAAAATAAGTCCCCGGGACCCGATGAGTTGTTTTCAAGGGTACTTAAGGAATGCAAGATGGAGCTTAGTCAGCCTTTAACGAGTGTATTCAATGCGTCCATCCTTACCAGTGTTGTGCCAGAGTTGTGGAAGATGGCTAATGTGGTTCCTATATTCAAATCAGGGGATAAGTCTACTCCTTCAAATTACCGTCCAATAAGCCTGACATCTATAGTGGGCAAGTTATTAGAATCAATTATAGCTGACATTATCAGAAGTCACCTTGAAGAGCATAACTTGATAAATGAATCTCAGCATGGATTCACGAGAGGTCGTTCCTGCCTGACAAACATACTGACGTTCTTCAATAGAACATTTGAGGCAGTTGACAGTGATAAGGAATATGATATTGTTTATTTGGATTTTAGTAAAGCCTTCAACAAAGTACCTCACAAGAGACTCTTAAGAAAAGTGGCAGCTCATGGTATAGGAGGTAAAGTTCTAGCATGGATTGAGGCATGGCTTACCAATAGAAAGCAGAGAGTTACCATTAATGGAGTGAAATCTGAATGGGGATTAGTCACTAGTGGCGTTCCACAAGGATCAGTTTTGAGAGTAAGACACATATGCAACAGTTAGGTATCTTTATTTCGAAACGTTTCGCCTACACAGTAGGCTTCTTCAGTCGAGTACAGAAAAGTTGATAGAAGCAGAAGATACTTGAAGACGATGTAATCAGTCCATCACCCTTAAAGTTTTGAGGTGGTCAGTCCCTCAGTCTGGAGAAGAGCATTGTTCCGTTGTCTGAAACAATATGAAGTTGAAGTGACAGAATGGGGCCTTATATAGTGCCAGGAGGTGAGACGTAGGTTGCTTTGGGAGGGCAGGTCCCTCTCAAACTCAGCCGTTCTCACTAGTAGAGGTTGTCAAGTTGATGGTCTGTACCAAGATACCCTTGTGTTGCAGTGTCTGACAGAATGAACATTAAAATGGTATAAAATACCGACAGATTGTTAGGTAAGACACATATGCAACAGTTAGGTATCTTTATTTCGAAACGTTTCGCCTACACAGTAGGCTTCTTCAGTCGAGTACAGAAAAGTTGATAGAAGCAGAAGATACTTGAAGACGATGTAATCAGTCCATCACCCTTAAAGTTTTGAGGTGGTCAGTCCCTCAGTCTGGAGAAGAGCATTGTTCCGTTGTCTGAAACAATATGAAGTTGAAGTGACAGAATGGGGCCTTATATAGTGCCAGGAGGTGAGACGTAGGTTGCTTTGGGAGGGCAGGTCCCTCTCAAACTCAGCCGTTCTCACTAGTAGAGGTTGTCAAGTTGATGGTCTGTACCAAGATACCCTTGTGTTGCAGTGTCTGACAGAATGAACATTAAAATGGTATAAAATACCGACAGATTGTTAGGTAAGACACATATGCAACAGTTAGGTATCTTTATTTCGAAACGTTTCGCCTACACAGTAGGCTTCTTCAGTCGAGTACAGAAAAGTTGATAGAAGCAGAAGATACTTGAAGACGATGTAATCAGTCCATCACCCTTAAAGTTTTGAGGTGGTCAGTCCCTCAGTCTGGAGAAGAGCATTGTTCCGTTGTCTGAAACAATATGAAGTTGAAGTGACAGAATGGGGCCTTATATAGTGCCAGGAGGTGAGACGTAGGTTGCTTTGGGAGGGCAGGTCCCTCTCAAACTCAGCCGTTCTCACTAGTAGAGGTTGTCAAGTTGATGGTCTGTACCAAGATACCCTTGTGTTGCAGTGTCTGACAGAATGAACATTAAAATGGTATAAAATACCGACAGATTGTTAGGTAAGACACATATGCAACAGTTAGGTATCTTTATTTCGAAACGTTTCGCCTACACAGTAGGCTTCTTCAGTCGAGTACAGAAAAGTTGATAGAAGCAGAAGATACTTGAAGACGATGTAATCAGTCCATCACCCTTAAAGTTTTGAGGTGGTCAGTCCCTCAGTCTGGAGAAGAGCATTGTTCCGTTGTCTGAAACAATATGAAGTT
>NC_091299.1:36938222-36975722 GCF_038502225.1 Cherax quadricarinatus | reverse complement strand
TAATCACATTTACAAAAGAAAAATGAATTTTGGTGTTGCTGAATCTGTAAAGAGGAATAAATACCAAAAATGAATATAGATTGTCGCCACTCCGGCAACAATATTTTACTCGAAATGGAATACTGTCGCTGGAGTTAAAAATATTCTTACTGGAGATATTTTCCCCCTCGAAATGTAATGGAATATTCTAACTCGGAAAAGAAAGAACTCATTCTTGATGCAATATTCTCCGTTTGACTTGGAATATTTTCACCAGAGATAGAATGTTTTCACCCCTGAGAGAATATTTAAACTTTAGAGAAAATATTTCTTCTGGATACAGCATATTTCCCCACGAGACAGAATATTCTCATTACTCTCGGTTTACCCTGACTTTAAGACAGTTTAATTTTTGCTTGTTTGTCTCAGAGCAGTTTTAGGAGACTCTCGTAGACTACAAATCGGATTAAATTTCAGACACAGGGTTTTTTTTTTTCTCTCGAGAATTTTTAAACATGGTGCAGGTAAAGAATTTTCTATGAACTTTACTTGTTCATTTTCACTGCTGTTCTCTGCCCCGCCATTGCATAGAACGTTGCATAGAACAGATATTTATAGTTTTTTTTAAACTACTGTACTGGGTACAGAATCAAGAGTCATCACCACCAACGTCAATCCCTCCCTCCTTCCCCCTCCCTTACCAACCATCCCCTCCTGCAGTGTCTTTTGGCCTTCTCAATGTTGTGTCGCCTCGGTTGTGACTTGACAATGGTTCAGGATGGATCATAAGTGCGTCATAGCGTTCCTGTCCTTACGTAAGGTTTTATGGTAAACTATTTAGTAAATTAAAATTAATCTTCAAAAATATATATAGTGTCTTATGAAAGTAAAAAGACAAGGCTGAATGAACAGTTAAATGGAGCATTGGTATTTTATTAGAAACACACACACACACACACACACACACACACACACACACACACACACACACACACACACACACACACACACACACACACACACACACACGGAGAAAATGACCACGTACAGACAGGAACCAGAGTCACAGTAGGAAAGGCAATGGGAGGAGAAAATGGCAAAATCAGTGTTTATCCATGGGCTTCAGGAGAGAGAGGAAAGGACACACACTGAAAGACGGCAGGCAGAAAGAAAGGAGATTGAGAGCATCATCACAGAAATAGGTGAAGACTTGGACGAGATTGTAAATTTTCAGAGAATAGGGGGGTACTTGAAGGGAAGAAAAAGACCGATCAAGCTGATTTTCAGGACAGAAACAGTGTGGAACAGGATCCTCCAAGAGAAACCACGGTTGAAGTACTCGGAAGAGTACAAGAGGGTGTCCCTAGACAGAGACAGAACGCAAACAGAATGACAGCAGCTGAGGGAGAGGACAAAAAAGCGAAAGGAGCTAGGAAAGGAGACAAGGACGGAACCAGCAGAGGTCAATCAGAGCAGGACAGAGCAGCAAGGGCAAGCACACACAGAATCATGCCCAGAACCCCACAACCTATCGCACCATCCCAACACAAACTACAATCCATACTCACAGCTTCCACCCAACACCCAGCTATTGAATCCCACAGAATGCTACCAGATCTCCCACCCTCACAGGCCCCTCAAGCCACAGTGTTGGAGAGGAAACTGAAGGTATGGTACACAAACACTGATGGAATGACAAATAAGTGGGAGGAGTGGCACAAAAGAGTCAAAGAGGCATCACCGGACATCATAGCTGTCACAGAAACCAAGCTTACAGGTATGATAACATATGCCATCTTTCCAACGAGATACCAGATCCTGAGGAAAGACAGAGGGAACGCGGGGGAGGTGGAGGAGTGGCACTGCTGATCAAAATCAGATGGAATTTTGATGAGCTGGAGAAAGGAGACAGCAGGGAAGCAAGCGATTACATAGCGGGAACTCTTCACTCTGGAGGTCCCAAAGTGGTAACTGCAGTGATGTATAACCCACCACAGAACAGCAAGAGGCTAACGCAAGAGTATGAAGAGAGCAATAGAGCGATTGTCAATACACTGGCTGCAGTGGCCAGAAGAGCTCATGCATGCAGGGCAAAGCTCATGATCATGGGTGACTTTAACCACAAGGAAATCGATTGGGACAACTTGGAGCCACATTCGGGCCAAGATACATGGAGGGCTAAGATGATGGAGGTGGTGCTGGAAAACTTCACGTACCAACACGTAAGGGACACTACAAGAGAGAGAGGAGAGGATGAACCAGCAAGACTGGACCTAGTATTCACCTTGAGTAGTGCAGATATTGAGGACATCACATATGAAAGACCCCTTGAGGCCAGCGATCATGTGGTTTTTAGCTTTGAATACACAGTAGAGCTACAAGTAGAGGGGGAAGCAGGAAGGCCAGGGCGAATGACGCCAAACTTCAAGAAAGAGGACTACACGGGAATGAGGAACTTTCTGAATGGGGTTCAGTGGGACAGAGAACTGGCAGAGAAGCCAGTTAATGAGATGATGGAATATGTAACAACAATGTCCAAGGAGGCTGAGGAGTGGTTTGTACCCAAGTGTAATAGGAATAATTAAAAATCTAGGATGAGCCCATGGTTCACCCAAAGGTGCAGGGAGGCAAAAACCAAGTGTGTTAGGGAATGGAAGAAATATAGAAGGCAAAGGACCCAGGAGAAAAAGGAGAGCAGTCGTAGAGCCAGAAATGAATATGAAAACGACATAGCAGTGAAAGCCAAATCTGACCCGAAACTGTTATAAAGCCACATCTGGAGAAAAACAACATTAAGGACCAGGTTAAGGAAGGAAGGAGGAGATACAACAAGAAATGACCGTGAAGTATGTGAGGAGCTCAACAAGAGATTCAAAGAAGTGTTCACAGAGGAGACAGAAAGGGCTCTAGAAAGATGGAGAAGTGGGGTACACCACCAAGTGCTGGACACAGTACACACAACCGAGTAAGAAGTGAAGAGGCTTCTGAGTGAGCTAGATACCTCAAAGGCAGTGGGGCCGGATAACATCTTTCCATGGGTCCTAAGAGAGGGAGCAGAGGCGCTATGTGTACCCCTAACAACAATATTCAATACATCTATCGAAACAGCGAGATTGCCTGAGGCATGGAAGACAGCAAATGTAGTCCATATCTTTAAAAAAGGAGACAGACATGAAGCACTAAACGACAGACCAGTGTCACTGACATGTATAGCATGCAAAGTCATGGAGAAGATTATCAGGAGAAGAGTGGTGGAACACCTAGGAAGGAATGATCTCATCAACAGCAGCCAACATGGTTTTAGGGATGGGAAATCCTGTGTCACAAATCTACTGGAGTTCTATGACATGGTGACAGCAGTAAGACAAGAGAGAGAGGGGTGGGTGGATTGCATTTTCTTGGGCTGCAAGAACGCGTTTGACACAGTTCTACACAAGAGATAAGTGCAAAAACTGGAGGACCAAGCAGGGATAACAGGGAAGGTGCTACAATGGATCAGGGAATACTTGTCAGGAAGACAGCAGCGAGTCATGGTACGTGGCGAGGTGTCAGAGTGGGCACCTGTGACCAGCAGGGTCCCATAGGGGTTAGTCCTAGGACCAGTGCTGTTTCTGGTATTTGTGAACGACATGACTGAAGGAATAGACTCCGAAGTGTCTCTGTTTGCAGATGACGTGAAGTTGATAAGAAGAATTCATTCGATCGAAGACCAGGCAGAACTACAAATTGATATGGACAGGCTGCACACCTGGTCCAGCAATTGGCACCTGGAGTTCAACCCCTCCAAATGCGAAGTCATGAAGATTGGGGAAGGACAAAGAAGACCGCAGACGGAGTACAGTCTAGGGGGCCAGAAACTACAGACCTCACTCAAGGAAAAAGATCTTGGGGTGAGTATAACACCAGGCACATCTCCTTAAGCGCACATCAACCAAATAACTGCTGCAGCATATGGGCGCCTAGCAAACCTCAGAACACCATTCCGAAATCTTAATAAGGAATCGTTCAGGACCCTGTACACCGTGTACGTTAGGTCGATATTGGAGTATGCTGCACCAGTTTGGAACCCACACCTAGCCAAGCATGTAAAGAAACTAGAGAAAGTGCAAAGATTTGCAACAAGACTAGTCCCAGAGTTAAGAGGTATGTCCTACGAGGAGAGGTTAAGGGAAATCGACCTGACGACACTGGAGGACAGGAGAGATAGAGGGGACATGATAACGACATACAAAATACTGACAGGAATTGACAAGGTGGACAAAGACAGGATATTCCAGAGATTGGACACAGCAACAAGGGGACACAGTTGGAAGTTGAAAACAGAGATGAATCACAGGGATGTTAGGAAGTATTTCTTCAGCCACGGAGTAGTCAGGAAGTGGAATAGTTTGAGAAGCGATGTAGTGGAGGCAGGATCCATACATAGCTTTAAGCAGACATACGATAAAGCTCACGATTCAGGGAGAGTGACCTAGTAGCGACCAGTGAAGAGGCGGGGCCAGGAGCGAGGACTCGACCCCTGTAATCTCAACTAGGTGAATACACACATACACATACACACACACACACATACACACGTACACACACACACGTACACACACACACGTACACACACACACACAAACACATACAGACACACACACACACACACACACACACACACACACACACACACACACACACACACACACACACACACATACACACGTACACACACACACACGTACACACACATACACACACACACACACACACACACACACACACACACACACACACACACACACACACACACACACACACACACACACACACACACACACACACACACACACACACACACACACATGCGGGCGGTAATTAGGTTGGGGTAACTTTAAGAGTCTCTCTTCTTTCACAGGGTTAGACTTTGTGACTTAAATAATAATGGGTGGAATTTTTACTCTGTCAAATAATATAGGAACAGTTAATAATGTTACCTAAACTCACAATGATAATTTTCAACATTTAAGAGCAGTCGACAGAGGTGAGAGATGAAACATTCAGGAATGTGCAGAAATTGTTAGGAATAACTAGAAATACTCAGAAATACTTCAATACTCAATAATCCGTAAATCCACACCAATAACAGGTTATCGTAATGTAGGGTTGACAGTTATGGGATAAGGAATACTCAGGAATATTTAGAATCTCCAGGAATATCAGGAATTGCTCGGGGATAATTAGAAATACTTACGAATTTTCCAAACAGAACGTATGGCGACAGATATCAAATAAGGAAAATCCATGATAATTTTCTGTAGTGCAGCAAAGTGTCGATCAACACAGCTCCAGGCACTCCCAGAACATGCTGGGGATTAAACGGAATGTCATAAAGAGGTGACAATAAGGAATATGTATTTATTGCTTATGTTGTTCCTATGTACCACACTTAATTAAGTAGTGAAACCGCCGTCACTTATATCATTATGGCACTAGACTAGCTGAAATCAAGCTGACGGGATTATTGGGCGGTCTCTCAACATCTCATGTAATATTGTTTTGTTTTCCGTAAGCCTTTCAGGGTGTCCCGTTCCTTATATAGGGACAGAGTTGCGGGAGCAGTGTGTGGATGCCGTGGTGCAGAGTTTGCCTTTCTGTCTCAGGCTTGCTCTGTGCCATATAATTATTCACTTATGCAATACTGCATAACTCCTGACGAAGCATGGAGCATTGTTTCCAACCCCAATGGCTTGTTTTGTAAGCACATGTATATATATATATATATATATATATATATATATATATATATATATATATATATATATATATATATATATATATATATATATATATACATATATATATATATATATATATATATATATATATATATATATATATATATATATATATATATATATATATATATATATATATATATATATATATATATGTATATATATATGTCGTGCCGAATATGTAAAACTGGTCAAATAGCAAGAACTCATTTAAAATTAAGTCCTTTCTAAAATTTTCTCTTATACGTTTAAAGATATATTTTTTTCATTAATGTTAATGTAAAAATTTATAATTTTGCACTAAAAGAATCTTAGAAAACTTACCTAACCTTATTATAACAAAATTAATTTATTTTAGCCTAATCCAACTAAATATATTTTAGATTTGTTCACAATAATTTAATACCAAACAAACGCAGTAAAATATATTTTTCTCGTTAGGTTAAGAATGATTTTGGCGAAATTATTGCATACACAAATTTTCACTTGTCCTATATGGCAAGATGAGCGTTGCTATTTAAGCCAAGATCACAAGTTCTGCCTATTCGGCACGACATATATATGTATATATATATATGTCGTGCCGAATAGGCAGAATTTGCGATCTTGGCTTAAATAGCAAAGCTCATCTTGCCATATAGGACAAGTGAAAATTTATGTATGCAATAATTTCGCCAAAATCATTCAGAACCTAACGAAAAAAAATATATTTCACTGTGTTTGTTTAGTATTAAATTTCTGTAAACAAATCTAAAATATATTTAGTTGGGTTAGGCTAAAATAAATTGTTCTTGTTATAATAAGGTTAGGTAAGTTTTCTAAGATTCTTTTGGTGCAAAATTCAAATTTTTTACATTAACATTAATGAAAAAAATATATCTTTAAACGTATAAAAGGAAATTTTAGAAAGGACTTAATTTTAAAAGAGTTCTTGCTAATTGACCAGTTTTACATATTCGGCACGACATATATATATATATATATATATATATATATATATATATATATATATATATATATATATATATATATATATATATATATATATATATATATATATATATATATATATATATATATATATATATATATATATATATATATATATATATATATATATATATATATATATAGATATATATATAGATATATATATATATATATATATATATATATATATATATATATATATATATATATATAGGGAGGTACCACCTCTAGAACTGTTATGGGGACCCTCATCCTCAGAGAAAAGAATAAACTTGCTTCAGGGAAAACTCAAGATTCTCCCTGAAGCTGTTTGAGAATTTTCTCCTACCCCCCCCCCCTATATTATGTATATATATTTTGTTTAAAGACAAAATACATTGACAAAACATTCACAAAAATATGATACAAAGTAAAACAACATAGGTAACTCAGAGCTACATCTCGAATACTTCGTCCAGCTCTCCTGCGGTGGGCCGCGTGCCCAGAATGCTGAAGGCATTTCCTCTCTGGATCGCAACACTGAGTCTCTGAAAGAGGAAGCTGGTCGCCCTGTGGTCCTTGGTTTCTATGATGAGCTTTTCACCCAGCTCTTTGAGGAACTTTAGAGCACACTTGCCTCATGCTCCAAGGGTCTCCGACCCTATTGGAATGAAGTTATAGCAAGGGGGAAGGTCTTCATATTTTCTGATCTTCTGGGTCTCCCTGTGGCTGGCAGCTCCACCCCCTTCCACTACAGAGTATGGCAAGTAGGTGTCTGCCAATGTGGCAGCACAGGTGTAGTCCCAGGCAATCTGCTTTCCATCCTTCCAGGGTAGCATAGTGGCTCCATCAGGACGCTTTTGACTTCCATCAGACCTCTGTACTTGGGGTTCCCGTTGAGCTGGGCAACGGGCTGTGGCGAGGCTTCTCTTTATTATGTCATTGATCTCCTCATGTCTGGCATACTTCCCTTCTGCTGTGTGGCACACGAGACCATGGAGTCCGAATTGATCAGCTGTCGCCCTGCCGCAAATACACCTATGTTCGGTGAGGATGGGGGCGGCTAGGCGAAGAGCAACACCAATCCGAATGGCCTGTGGGTCGAGACGGGTGCCCAGGGAGGAATTGGGAACAGCTAACAGGAAATCTCCTGAGTGTGGTGCCTTCACTGCCAGGAGACGAGCTTTGTTCTTTCCTGAAGCATTGGAGAGCATTGTGTTGGCGATTTTTTCCATGATCGGTTTGTCCCAGTGAGACTGTTTGTGCTGTTTGGGAGGAGCTGGTCTACTGGAGGAGTCTGTAAGGGTGTCCCACCGAATTTCTGCTTCAGTAAACCTGGGGTCTTGAGCTCCTACCAAGTCTCTCAAGCGTTCGGGCACTATCTTCTTGACTAATGCACTGGAAGCCAAACACGAAGACAGAAAAGCAGGTAAAGCAACATGCGTTGCTTTACGCACCCCTATACCTCCCAGTCGCACTGGGAGGGTTGCCTGATCCCATTCCTCATCCTCTAGTGACAGGTTCAGTGCCTTCTTAAAAGTTGATCTCAGGTGTGCGTCATATTCATCGAGTGTTGGGTTGTCAAAAGAGGGTGCACACCTCAAGAAGTAAGTGAGTCTTGGCATAGTAAGACACCTTTTGAGGAGATACAGAGCATCATGGGCATCAAGATCGCTTATTCTCTCCTCCATTCTCATAAGGTCATTCAATTTGTCCCTAAGGACAGTATCGATGGCCTGGTGACCCAGCGGTGCCCCCAAGAGGGTACTGTTGGACGGAGTTGTAGTTGAGATTTCCGGGAGGATTCTTCGCACAGCATTGATTATTTCCTGGTTCGCTGTGATGATTTCACACTTAGAGGGATTGAGGATGAGTCCCAAGCCTTCTCCCTGTGTTTTCACCAGTTGTAGGTCCCCCACGAGGGACTCTTCAGTACCTGCCAGAGTGCCGTCATCCAGGTACCAGATATTGAGCTCACTGCGTAGGCTGGAAGTTAGTTCTCTTACTGCCAAGCAGAAGAGAAGTGGAGCAAGTGGGTCACCCTGCTGAACACCCTCTGATGATTGAATTTCATGTTCTCCAAACAAAAGATATATATATATATATATATATATATATATATATATATATATATATATATATATATATATATATATATATATATATATACATATGTCGTGCCGAATAGGCAGAACTTGCGATCTTGGCTTAAATAGCAACGCTCATCTTGTCATATAGGACAATTGAAAATTTGTGTATGCAATAATTTCGCCAAAATCATTCTGAACCTAAGGAAAAAAATATATTTCACTGTGTTTGTTTAGTATTAAATTATTGTAAACAAATCTAAAATATATTTAGTTGGATTAGGCTAAAATAAATTAATTTTTTTATAATATGGTTAGGTAAGTTTTCTAACTTCCTTTTGGTGCAAAATTATAAATTTTTACATTAACATTAATGAAAAAAATATATCTTTAAACTTATAAGAGAAAATTTTAGAAAGGACTTAATTTTAAATGAGTTCTTGCTAATTGACCAGTTTTACATATTCGGCACGACATATATTTATATATATTTATATATATATATATATATATATATATATAATGTATATGTATATATATATATTTATATATATATGTATATATATATATATATATACCTGACGATCTGTTGGAGTGTGAGCAGGGTAATATTTAGTGAAGGGATTCAGGAAAACCGGTTATTTTCTTATAGTCGGACTTGAGTCCTGGAAATGGGAAGTACAATGCCTGCACTTTAAAGGAGGGGTTTGGGATATTGGCAGTTTGGAGGGATATGTTGTGTATCTTTATACGTACATGCTTCTAAACTGTTGTATTCTGAGCACCTCTGCAAAAGCAGTGATAATGTGTGAGTGTGGTGAAAGTGTTGAATGATGATGAAAGTATTTTCTTTTTGGGGATTTTCTTTCTTTTTTTGGGTCACCCTGCCTCGGTGGGAGACGACCAACTTGTTGAAATATATATATATATATATATATATATATATATATATATATATATATATATATATATATATATATATATATATATATATATATATATATATACATATATATATATATATATATATATATATATATATATATATATATATATATATATATATATATATATATATATATATAGATATATACATAGACATATAAACATATATATATATCTATATAAATATATATATATATATAGATATAGAGATATATATATATATATATATATATATATATATATATATATATATATATATATATATATATATGTCGTGCCGAATAGGCAGAACTTGCGATCTTGGCTTAAATAGCAACGTTCATCTTGCCATATAGGACAAGTGAAAATTTGTGCATGCAATAATTTCGCCAAAATCTGAACCTAAAGAAAAAAAATATATTTCACTGTGTTTGTTTGGTATTAAATTACTGTAATCAAATATAAAATAAATTTAGTTGGGTTAGGCTAAAATAAATTGTTCTTGTTATAATTAGGTTAGGTAAGTTTTCTAAGATTCTTTTCGTGCAAAATTAAAATTTTTACATTAACATTAATGAAAAAAAATATCCTTAAACGTATAAAAGAAAATTTCAGAAAAGAGTTAATTTTAAATGAGTTCTTGCTAATTGACCAGTTTTACATATTCGGCACGACATATATATATATATATATATATATATATATATATATATATATATATATATATATATATATATATATATATATATATATATATATATATATATATATATATATATATATATATATATATATATATATATCGCCTGCCATTGCGAATTCCTTGCATTGTTAATATCTAGTAAGGCTGATGCGTGCAGGGGATGAGATGAGAAGCTGTAAGCCTTCTCCCTGAAAGCTGGCCTCCTTGGATCAAAGTCTAGAGCAAGCTGGACTCCAAGGTATTGGTCCAGTGTGGGTAGATTGGTAAAGCACTGCGTACCTTGTTCCAAGGTTCGTAGGTTCGAGTCTCCTTCGGCCAGAGATCAGTGTTTGTGTATATTTCGCCTGCTCTTGCGAATTATTTATATATATATATATATATATATATATATATATATATATATATATATATATATATATACAAATAACCCGCACATAGAAGAAAGTCATGGTATTGTGCCTTTTTTTGTTATAAATATATGTGTGTGTGTGTGTGTGTGTGTGTGTACAGGTGTACTCACCTAGTTGTACTCACCTAGTTGAGGTTGCGGGGGTCGAGTCCGAGCTCCTGGCCCCGCCTCTTCACTGATCGCTACTAGGTCACTCTCCCTGAGCCGTGAGCTTTATCATACCTCTGCTTAAAGCTATGTATGGATCCTGCCTCCACTACATCGCTTCCCAAACTATTCCACTTACTGACTACTCTGTGGCTGAAGAAATACTTCCTAACATCCCTGTGATTCATCTGTGTCTTCAGCTTCCAACTTTGTCCCTTTGTTACTGTGTCCAATCTCTGGAACATCCTGTCTTTGTCCACCTTGTCAATTCCTCTCAGTATTTTGTATGTCGTTATCATGTCCCCCCTATCTCTCCTGTCCTCCAGTGTCGTCAGGCTGATTTCCCTTAACCTCTCCTCGTAGGACATACCTCTTAGCTCTGGGACTAGTCTTGTTGCAAACCTTTGCACTTTCTCTAGTTTCTTCACGTGCTTGGCTAGGTGTGGGTTCCAAACTGGTGCCGCATACTCCAATATGGGCCTAACGTACACGGTGTACAGGGTCCTGAATGATTCCTTATTAAGATGTCGGAATGCTGTTCTGAGGTTTGCCAGGCGCCCATATGCTGCAACAGTTATTTGGTTGATGTGCGCTTCAGGAGATGTACCTGGTGTTATACTCACCCCAAGATCTTTTTCCTTGAGTGAGGTTTGTAGTCTCTGGCCCCCTAGACTGTACTCCGTCTGCGGTCTTCTTTGCCCTTCCCCAATCTTCATGACTTTTCACTTGGTGGGATTGAACTCCAGGAGCCAATTGCTGGACCAGGTCTGCAGCCTGTCCAGATCCCTTTGTAGTTCTGCCTGGTCTTCGATCGAGTGAATTCTTCTCATCAACTTCACGTTATCTGCAAACAGGGACACCTCAGAGTCTATTCCTTCCGTCATGTCGTTCACAAATACCAGAAACAGCACTGGTCCTAGGACTGACCCCTGCGGGACCCCGCTGATCACAGGTGCCCACTCTGACAACTCGCCACGTACCATGACTCGCTGCTGTCTTCTTGACAAGTATTCCCTGATCCATTGTAGTGCCTTCCCTGTGTGTACTCACCTATTTGTACTCACCTATTTGTGGTTGCAGGGGTCGAGTCATAGCTCCTGGCCCCGCCTCTTCACTGATTGCTACTAGGTCCTCTCTCTCCCTGCTCCATGAGCTTTATCATACCTCGCCTTAAAACTATGTATGGTTCCCGCCTCCACTACTTCACTTTCTAGACTATTCCACGACTTGACTACTCTATGACTGAAGAAATACTTCCTAACATTCCTTCGATTCATCTGAGTCTTCAACTTCCAATTGTGACCTCTTGTGTCTGTGTCCCATCTCTGGAACATCCTGTCTTTGTCCACCTTGTCTATTCCGCGCAGTATTTTATATGTCGTTATCATGTCTCCCCTGACCCTCCTGGCCTCCAGTGTCGTCAGGCCGATTTCCCTCAACCTTTCTTCGTAGGACAATCCCCGTAGCTCTGGGACTAGTCTTGTTGCAAACCTTTGCACTTTCTCTAATTTCTTGACGTGCTTGACTAGGTGTAGATTCCAAACTGGTGCTGCATACTCCAGTATGGGCCTGACGTAAATGGTATACAGTATGTGTGTGTGTGTGTGTGTGTGTGTGTGTGTGTGTGTGTGTGTGTGTGTGTGTGTGTGTGTGTGTGTGTGTGTGTGTGTTTATGTCTGTGTGTGTACTCACCTAATTGTACTCACCTAATTGTGGTTGCAGGTGTCGAGACTCAGCTCCTGGTCCCGCCACTTCACTGATCGTTGCTAGGTCCTCTCTCTCTCTCTCTGCTCTCTGAGCTTTGTCATACCTCGTCTTAAAGCTATGTATGGTTTCTGCCTCCACTACATCACTTGCTAGGCTATTCCACTTCCTGACGACTCTGTTACTGAAGAAGTACTTCCAAACGTTCCTTTGACTCGTCTGAGTCTTCAGCTTCCAGTTGTGACCGCTTGTTTCTGTGTCCGCTCTCTGGAACATCCTGTTTCTGTCCACCTTATCTATTCCAAGCAAGTACTTTGTATGTCGTTATCATGTCTCCACTGACCCTCCTGTCCTCCAGCGTCGTCAGGCCGATTTCCCTCAACCTTTCTTCGTAGGACATTACCCTGAGCTCTCGAACTAACCTTCTTGCCAACCTTTGCACTTCTTCTAGTTTCTTGACGTGTTTGTCCAGGTGTGGGTTCCGAACTGGTGCTGCATACTCCAGTATGGGCCTAACGTACACACTGTACAGTGTTTTGAACAATTCCTTAATAAGGAAACGGAACACTGTTATCAGGTTTGCAAGGCACCCATATGCTGCAGCAGTTATCTGGTTGGTGTTTGCCTCCTGAGACGTGCTCGGTGTTATGCTCACCCCCAAGATCTTCCTCCTTGAGTGAGGTTTACAGTCTTTGGCCACCTAGCCTATACTCTGTTTGCGGACTTCTTTGTCCTTCCCCAATCTTCATGACTTTGCATTTGGCAGGGTTGAATTCGAGAAGCCAGTTGCTGGACCACGTGTCCAGCCTGTCCAGGTCTCTTTGTAGTCCTGCCTGGTCCTCATATGATTTAATTCTCCTTATTAACTTCACATCATCTGCGAACAGGGACAACTTTGAGCCTATCCCTTTCATCATGTCATTCACATATATCAAAAATAGCACTGGTCCTTGGACTGACCCCTGTGGGAACCCGTTCATCGCAGGCACCAACTGTGATACATCATCACGTACCATTGCTCGTTGTTGTATCCCTGTCAAGTATTCTCTGCTCCAATGCAGTGCCCTTCCTGTTATATGCGTCTGATCCTCCAGTTTCTGCACTACTCTCATGTGAGGAACTCTGTCAAATGCTTTCCTGCAGTGCAGGAAAATGCAATCAACCCACCCGTCTCTGTCGTGTCTTACTTCTGTTACCTTGTCATAAAACTCCAGAAGGTTTGTGACACAGGATTTGCCTTCCATGAATCTGTACTGGTTGTCGTTTATATTCTTGTTCCATTCCAGGTGCTTCACCACTCTCCTGATAATCTCTATGATTTTGCATACTATACACGTCAGTGACACTGGTCTGTAGTTTAGTGCCTCGTTTCTGTTTCCTTTCTTAAAAATGGGGACTACATTTGCCGTCTTCCTTACCTCAGGTAGTTGCCCAGTTCCAAGGGATGTGTTGAAGATCGTGGTTAGTGGCACGCACAGCATCTCTGCTCCTTCTCTAAGGACCCATGGGGAGATGTTGTCTGGTCCCATCGCCTTTGAGGTATCAGTGTCACTTAGCAGCTTCTGCACCTCCTCCTCCGTTGTGTGTATGTCATCCAACACTTGTTAGTATATTCCCTCTTGGTGTTCCCCCTTTGTGCTGTCTTCCCAGAGCCCTTCCTGTCTCTACTGTAAATACTTCCTTAAACCTCGTGTTGAACTCCTCGCATACCTCATGATCGTTTCTTGTGAGTCCCCCTATCTTCTTTCCTCAACCTGATCACCTGGTCTGTGACTATTGTCTTCCTCCTGATGTGGCTATACAGCAGTATCGGGTCAGACTTGACTCTCGATGCTATGTTGTTTTCATACTGTCGCGGGGCCTCCCTTCTTTCCTGTGCATACTCGTTTCCGGCCCTTTGACTAATCTCCTTATTTTCCTGTTTTTTTCGCCTTCTGTACTCTTTTCCTTCTCTAGTGTACTTGGTTTTTGCCTCCTTTCACCTTCCGGTAAACTAGGGGATCGTTCTGCTTTTCCCATTATTTCTGTTACCCTTGGGAACAAACCTTTCCCTTCCCTCCTTGCATTTTGTTGTTACGTATTCCATCATTTCGTTTACTGGCCTCCCTACCAGTTCTCTGTCCCAATGAACCTCCTGCAGGAAGTTCCTGATACCTGTGTAGTCACCCCTTTAATAGTCTGGCTTTTCCCATTCAACTCCTGTTACCCTCTCCACTTGTAAATCTAAAATGTATTCAAAACACAGAAACACGTGATCACTAGCTCCAATGGGCCTCTCATATGTGATGTCCTCAGTGTCTGAACTGCTCAGGGTGAGCACAAGGTCCAGTCTCTCTTTTAGTGTCCTTAACATGTTGATGCATGAGGTTTTCCAGTACCACATCCATCCATCAGTGGTGACGTGTACTTAGCTCAGTGAAGATGATTAATAATGAGTATGGATATATTGACTTATGCTCTGATATTAAGAATCTTAATAGTAACTGTCATGGAGTAACTCTGGGTAATGATAATTTCAGAAATTGTGCAAAAACAAAGATGAATAGGAAAAATGTGCAGAAGAAAAAACATATGATGGTATTTTATGCTAACAGTCGAAGTGCAAGAAATAAAATTAATGAACTACGTTTGGTAGCATGTGCTGGGAACTTTGATATCATTGCATTAACTGAAACGTGGTATGATTTAAAGAATCGGGATATGACTGCTGAGTGTAATATTCAGGGATTTAAGTTGTTCAATGTGGATAGATGTAATGGGAAGGGGGGAGGAGTTGCATTGTATGTTCGAGAAAATATTAATTGTTGCATAAAAACAAGTATAAAAATAGATGGAGCAGTAACAGAGTCTGTTTGGGTAGAGTTCGTGGAGGGTCAAGAAAAACTAATTCTAGGTGTAATATACCGACCTCCAGGCTTGGATCACGATAGAGGGAGACTTCTTTGGGACGAAATTGTTAGGGCTTCTGGACACAGTAACATAGTCATAGTAGGGGACTTTAACTTTAGCCAAATTGACTGGAATTCTTTGACAGGTAATCTAGAGTCCAGTGACTTCATGGAAACAGTTCAGGACTGTTTTCTGAAACAGAGTGTAACTGAGCCTACCAGGGGTAATAATTTGCTAGACCTAGTCTTGTCAAATAAGGAAACACTCGTGAATAATCTGGAGATCACTGAAGAGCTTGGCGCAAGTGATCACAAATCCATCACTTTTAGCGTTAATTTGGAATGCAAGAATAATGATAATACAGTAAAAATCCCTGATTTTCGTTCTGCCGATTATAATGGACTTAGGGAACATCTGTCTAATCTTGATTGGGGTTATCTAACTAATGATTTTATTGACGATAATCATATTTATGAATATGAAGGGATCTGCTTTTATGATTGTTTTCTTAATAATGTACACAGTGCCCAGAGTATATACATTCCCCAGAGAGAAATTAGGTCTAATAATAACGATCCCAAATGGGTTAACAGGAGGCTAAAGCATCTATTAGGGGAGAAAAGGGGAATTTATAGGCGCATCAGAAGAGGAGAGGTTAACCTCACTGACCAATATGTTCAGCTTAAAAGAGAAGTAAAAAAGGCGATTAGAAAGGCTAAACGTGACTATGAAATTAGAGTTGCTAATGAATCAAAGACTAATCCAAAGGGGTTCTTTCAAGTGTATAGGACGAAGGTGAAGGAAAAAGTAGGACCTCTGAAATCTGGGAATGGACAGCTGACGGATAATGAACTGGAAATGTGTTCCTTATTTAATGACTATTTTTTGTCAGTTTTTACACAGGAAGATGTAAATGAGATTCCAGTAATTAACAATTATTTAGTTCTTGATGAATTTAAGTTAACTAATATTACTGTCATGAGGGACATGGTTATTAGACAGATAGACAAACTGAAACAAAATAAGTCCCCGGGACCCGATGAGTTGTTTTCAAGGGTACTTAAGGAATGCAAGATGGAGCTTAGTCAGCCATTAACGAGTGTATTCAATGCGTCCATCCTTACCAGTGTTGTGCCAGAGTTGTGGAAGATGGCTAATGTGGTTCCTATATTCAAATCAGGGGATAAGTCTACTCCTTCAAATTACCGTCCAATAAGCCTGACATCTATAGTGGGCAAGTTATTAGAATCAATTATAGCTGACATTATCAGATGTCACCTTGAAGAGCATAACTTGATAAATGAATCTCAGCATGGATTCGCGAGAGGTCGTTCCTGCCTGACAAACTTACTGACGTTCTTCAATAGAACATTTGAGGCAGTTGACAGTGATAAGGAATATGATATTGTTTATTTGGATTTTAGTAAAGCCTTCGACAGAGTACCTCACAAGAGACTCTTAAGAAAAGTGGCAGCTCATGGTATAGGAGGTAAAGTTCTAGCATGGATTGAGGCATGGCTTACCAATAGAAAGCAGAGAGTTACCATTAATGGAGTGAAATCTGAATGGGGATTAGTCACTAGTGGCGTTCCACAAGGATCAATTTTAGGCCCTCTCCTGTTCATAATTTACATTAATGACCTTGATGAAGGGATTACTAGTGACATGAGTAAGTTTGCTGATGATACAAAGATAGGCCGTATAATTCACTCTGAGGAGGATATCAATGAACTCCAGGACGATTTGAACAAATTAATGTCTTGGTCTGAAAAATGGCAGATGAAGTTTAATGTGGATAAGTGTAAGGTACTTGCCCTTGGTAATGAAAATAACCCTCGAAGCTATAATCTAGGTGAAGTAGAGCTTGGTCATACAGAATGTGAAAAAGACTTGGGAGTCATATGGTAAGCAGAAATCTAAAGCCAAGACAGCAGTGCCTTAGAGTGCGCAACAAGGCCAACAGATTACTTGGATTTATCTCAAGAAGTATAAGTAACAGAAGTCCAAAAGTTATTTTACAACTCTATACATCACTAGTGAGGCCTCATTTAGATTATGCTGCTCAGTTTTGGTCCCCTTACTACAGGATGGACATAGACTCATTAGAGAACATACAGAGAAGAATGACTAAAATGATTTACTGTGTAAGGAACCTCCCGTATGAAGATAGACTTAAAGCCTTAAATCTCCACTCTCTGGAGAGGCGTAGAATAAGGGGAGATATCATTGAAGTATATAAGTGGTTAAAGTTTTGAGGTGGTCAGTCCCTCAGTCTGGAGAAGAGCATTGTTCCGTTGTCTGAAACAATATGAAGTTGAAGTGACAGGATGGAGCCTTTATATAGTGCCAGGAGGTGAGACGTAGGTTGCTTTGGGAGGGCAGGTCCCTCTCAAACCCAGCCGTTCTCACTAGTAGAGGTCGAAGTTGATGGTCTGTACCAAGATACCCTTGTGTTGCAGTGTCTGACAGAATGAACATTAAAATGGTATAAAATACCGACAGATTGTTAGGTAAGACACATATGCAACAGTTAGGTATCTTTATTTCGAAACGTTTCGCCTACACAGTAGGCTTCTTCAGTCGAGTACAGAAAAGTTGATAGAAGCAGAAGATACTTGAAGACGATGTAATCAGTCCATCACCCTTAAAGTTTTGAGGTGGTCAGTCCCTCAGTCTGGAGAAGAGCATTGTTCCGTTGTCTGAAACAATATGAAGTTGAAGTACGAACGAACGAACGAAAGTTCAGGTAAGATCCCAAATGGGATGAGCGGGGAAGACGGGACAGACGAAGAATAGTGCTGGAGAGGAGTGTTCTTAGTCGTAGAAATAGAGCCAGGGCTTAACCCAGCAGCAAAGGCGATCGTGGGACAGATATTGAAAAGAGAAATTCCGGTTCTTCTGTTGGGACTCCGGTGGGGTGAGCTGGGAGTAAGGGACTTGCGACGTTTAGAGCTAGAGAGGAGTGCAGAACTGAGTCATGTCTTAACCCAAAAAAGCTAAGGCGAACGTGGGTCAGAGAATGGTACCTGTCTTAGAAGGTACCTGTCAGCGGATCCAAGGTTATTTGTAAGTAGGGTTAGGAGCAGGATCATGCAAGGAGTAGAAAAGGTTGTGTTGGTTTGTGGGTCTGCGAATGTCTTCGTCAAGGAGAGAGGTCCAGTAGTCATGTCGTGTCTCAAGTTTGTCTATCTGTCTGTCACTGAGCCTCTTCCAGTACAGATTCAGCGCAGGGACGTCTAACTGGGCATGGAGAGACTCGCTTGTGGCGAAGTCCTCCCATCTGACATCAAGCACCCAGCGCAGCGCCTTGTTCTGGACACGCTGCAGTTTAAGTAAGTTTGTTTTTGCTGCAAGAGAGAGGGCTAGAGGAGAGTAAGTTATCAGAGGACGTATTAGGGATTTGTAGAGGTGTAGTTTGGTGCGTTGAGAGGCATGTTTCAGCTTGTAGAGGCCCGCAAGGGCCTTACTAGCTATTGCATGCCTTGAGTGAATGTGTCCGTGTAAACGAAGAAGGTAGTCAAGATTAACGCCAAGGACAGTGACAGATTGTGTGATAGGGAAGTAAGTGCGGGTGTCAGCTGTTCTGAGTTCGACAGGTAATGGAGGATCACGTTTCCTGTAGTTAAAATACGTAATGCTGGATTTTGCTGCATTGGTTTTGATCCTCCATTTTTGTTCCCAGATGGCTATCCTGTCAACCTCATTTTGTGTTTTGTGTGTGAGTGTATCTATATTGGCATGAGTGATAAGTTGTGTAATGTCGTCTGCATAGGCTAGTGTGATGGAGTTGTGGTATACAGGTGTTGGAATGTCGTTAGTGTATAAAATGTAGAGGGTAGGGGAAAGGACAGATCCCTGGGGTACTCCAGCATTTAGTGTGAAGTAGTCAGAGTAACAGCCTTGGAATTTGATTCTCATGGTACGGCCGTCTAGGAAGTTGCAGAGGAGTTTACGAGTATTGAGAGGCAGGTTGAAGTTAGTGCAGAGTTTGTACTTGAGCCCCTCGTGCCACACAGTGTCAAAAGCTTTTTCAACGTCTTTTGCAACCAGGGCTGTCCTGTTTCTTTGTTTTGTGTTTATGTGGATGTAGTTGAGAATGATGTTAATGGCATCCTGTGTGGATCTGTGTGTTCTGAAGCCAAACTGGCCATCTGAAAGTAGAGAATTATGTTCCAGGTATCTGCGAAGGCGATGATTAATGAGTTTTTCAAAGAGTTTTCCTAAAGTTTCGAGGAGGCTGATAGGGCGATAGTTTCTAGGGTCAGAGTGATCTTTATTGGGTTTAGGAAGGAGGATAGCAGTAGCAGCTTTGAAGAGGGAAGGGAAGTATCCAGAGGCAAGGGAGGCATTGAGGAGGTTTGTGTAGGCAGTAATGATAGAGTCAGGAAGGTGTTTCAGGATAATATGGTTTAGGCCAGAGGCACCAGGAGCCTTTGGAGGAAGGTGTCTGAGGAGAGTTTTAATGTCTGTGTTGGTGAAAGGAGTGTCGAGTTCTTGGGAGGAGGTAAGAGTGTCTAGATGTATGTGGCTGTCTGGTGTTGTTTCTTGTGTGTGTGCAGTGTTCCAGTGTTCTATGTTCTGAATGTGTTGAATAACGTTAGGGCGAGGTGGGTGAGGGTGGAAGATGTTCTCCCAGATGTGTTTGAAGATGTTGGTAGCAGCCTGTGGGTCTGAGATGTGTGTGTTGTTGTGGGTGATGTGTTTGAATTTGTTGGTGGGAGTAGTGCCTCTGATTTTTTTGATAAAGTTCCAGAAGGCTTTAGTGTTTTTAACACGCTGCCTGTCCGCTTGTTGTATTAGTCGTGACCAGTGATTGTTGTGGTCTTGGTCTAGGCTGTGTAAAATGTTGTTTCTAAGGTAAGTGAGATCTAATCGGACTTGATTAAATCTATGTGTGTTGTAGAGGAAGCGGTTGTGGTAGCAGATAATTAGTCTTCTTGTTCTGAGTGATGGTTTGAAGGAATAACGAGTGGTGTGAGTTTTCTTTGGTATTGCGATGTTGGCTGCTTGTGTAATGGTGTCCTGGATGAGATCAAGTTGAGTATCGATGTCAGAGATAGGTTTGTTGTTGTAGTCATAGGTGAGGTTAATATTGTCTATGTGTTGTTTGAAAGCATCCCAGTCAGCGTTCTTGTAGGAGAATGAAGGTGTGGTTGGAATGAGGATAGGGTTGGAGGAGATGTGTAAGATGACTGGGATGTGATCAGAGCCTGTAATAGGGCCAGGTGAGATGTAATGTTGAAATAGAGAGCTGGCTCGGTTTGCCAGAATGATGTCTGGTTTGCCTTGGCCCGTGTGGTTGAAGAAGGTATTGAAGTCTGGGCCAAGATGAATTAGGTGTTTATGGTTTGTGAAGTTGAGTAATTGGTGACCAAGTTGGTTGTTACTGGTGTGATGAAAGGCAGTGTGTTTGGCATTCATGTCAGCTAGTAGGTAAGTTGGTGTGTTGGTGTAGTTGAAGACTAAGGAGAGGTCGTGTATGTTGAGAGTAGTGTTTGGGCGAGCATAGGTGGTGAAAAAGATAAAGGGGCCAAGGTGGGTGTGTATTCTGACCGCAAGACAGTGTTGGTGAATAAAAGGGATTGGGAGAAATTCATGTTTTATGTTGGAATTGACAAGGATGGCAACCCCATCGTGGGGATCATAGGGGGACTGTAGTGCAGTATAACCATAATGGCGGATACATTGAGGGGCTTTGAGGCAGGTACTGTTTAGCAAAACAATATCTGGCCTCTCTGCTTCAAGGAGCTCGGCCAGTAGGTGTCTAATTGTAAAGTAAGAACGTACGTTGAACTGAATCACCTTAAACGTGATTTAATGGTTTCGTCTTAGCAAAGTTAATGTCGGGGGAGGAGTTTGGATTAAAGCCCGTGATAGTGGTGCCATCAGTGGATGTGTGTTTGTAGGTGCTACGGACCCGTTTCCTGGAGGGGGAGGAAGAGATGGATCTGTTTTTATGTTCTTTGGTCTGTCCGTCAGAAGTTGGGGTAGGTTTAGGTTTGAGTGGATTTTGTCTGGAGGAGGTGGAGTTGGACCTGGATGAGGTTTTGGTTGTGGTGGAGTGGGCGAAGGTGGATGCAGAGGAAGTGGAAGTTTTGGTAAGCTGTGAGGAAGTGGAAGCTTTGGAAGGGGATGAAGTGGGTAAGGAAGTGGGGGGAGGGGTGGTCGTAGCAGTAGCAGTAGGGGTGTTGGTGGGAGGTGTAGAAGTAGTGAAGAGAGGTAGTGGAGGAGGAGAGCTGGTGGGAGTAGGAAGTGGGGGGGTGGGAGAGAGGAAGGAGGGAGAGGTTGTAGGAGGCTTGGAAGAGAAGCAGGAAGGAGGGATAATTAAAGAGGGAAGATTGTTAGCAGACAAGATTAGGTTAAGGACATGTGAGTAGTCTGATTGGTAAGCTTGTGAGATTACCATCGCAGAGTGGGCAGCAGTGGCAAGTTGACAGTTAGTTTTGTAGTCTAGTGTGGGTGTAGAAGGAGAAGTGCTTGTAGTCTGTGTGTTGGTGTTTGATGTGTGTAGAGTAGAAGAGGTAGACCAAGTGCGTGGGGAGGCCCAGGCATTGGGGGTAGGGGAGGGAGGTGTGGAAGGGGAGGGAGGTAAGGAAGGGGAGGGAGGAGCAGGGAAGGGGTTGGGGAGGGAGGGAGGTTGGCTTGCTCTGAGGGAGGAGAGAATGTGCTTTCTAGAAGGGCAGGAATTTGCAACTGCAGTGTGTGACCCGCCGCAGTTAGAACATTTAAGGGGGAGGTTGCAAGTATTCCAGAAGTGGCCAGTTGCTGAACATCTGGAGCAGACTTGTGTAGATGTGCATGTGTTTTTGTCGTGGCCGAATTTGTAGCATTTAAGACATTGTGTGATTGGGTGGAAGTTCGGAGTGAAGAGAGCGTTTGGAGGAATGCGGATGGTCTTGGCAAAGATTCCTTGACTGAAGAGTGTAGAGGCGTCAGCAGGAGTAGAACAGCGTATTTTGAGAATGGTAGAGTTTTCTGGTCTGTAAATATCGTCAACAGAGACTTTGTTCTTAGTACTGATATCTTTTATTAAGTCTTCTTTGTCTGTGTCATAGGCTGTCAGGAGAGAGTAGTCTACGTGTTTAGCAATGACTGTGCTTTTGGCACGGTGCTCAGGAGTCCAAATAATGGTGAAGCCTGCGTTGAGAAGTTTTTGTCTGGTATCGCTTGAGGTGTACGCTTCGTAGGAATGTTTGTCAAGAAGGAGTTTGAAGCCTGAGTTGGTTTTGAAGACTTTAAGTTGAGGTGCACCAGTGATCTGATATAATAAATTTTCCGGACAGATAGTGGCATCAGGATTAGAAAATTTGAGGTTTAGCGAGAAGGAATTGGATTTAGAAGAAGCAGAGGCAGGTGTGGGAGGTTGGGGGAGAGTGGAAGGGGGGTGGGAGGTGGAAGGCAACGAAGGCATCGTCTAATTACGAAAAGATGTAATTGGAGGTGACAATCGGCCAAAAAGTGAGAGTACTCAGCTAGGCAAGTACGTGTAAGTAGACACACGTACTTGCCTGGCGCAGGACACTGAGGAGGTGAACTGTAGCTTGATGGAGCACTGTATATCCTGAGTGGTGGCGAGACTGGCTGTATGGCGTGCAGTCAACAGGCGAAGAGAATTCAGGCAGCAAGAGGCTTCCTGCCCTTCGGTCGGCAACCACCGACGCACCAATCCTGATGGTGGAGAGGAAGACGAAGGTCCAGCAAGCACTACTCAAAGCACTACTCAACACGGGGTAATTCGAGAGAGGCGAGATCGTCGATGTGTTAGGTAAGCACACGTCACCACTCGAGCTAAGTCGACTGACACTGACCACGTAGTTGAAGTGACAGGATGGAGCCTTTATATAGTGCCAGGAGGTGAGACGTAGGTTGCTTTGGGAGGGCAGGTCCCTCTCAAACCCAGCCGTTCTCACTAGTAGAGGTTGATGGTCTGTACCAAGATACCCTTGTGTTGCAGTGTCTGACAGAATGAACATTAAAATGGTATAAAATACCGACAGATTGTTAGGTAAGACACATATGCAACAGTTAGGTATCTTTATTTCGAAACGTTTCGCCTACACAGTAGGCTTCTTCAGTCGAGTACAGAAAAGTTGATAGAAGCAGAAGATACTTGAAGACGATGTAATCAGTCCATCACCCTTAAAGTTTTGAGGTGGTCAGTCCCTCAGTCTGGAGAAGAGCATTGTTCCGTTGTCTGAAACAATATGAAGTTGAAGTGACAGGATGGAGCCTTTATATAGTGCCAGGAGGTGAGACGTAGGTTGCTTTGGGAGGGCAGGTCCCTCTCAAACCCAGCCGTTCTCACTAGTAGAGGTCGAAGTTGATGGTCTGTACCAAGATACCCTTGTGTTGCAGTGTCTGACAGAATGAACATTAAAATGGTATAAAATGGTATAAAATGGTATAAAATACCTCTACTAGTGAGAACGGCTGGGTTTGAGAGGGACCTGCCCTCCCAAAGCAACCTACGTCTCACCTCCTGGCACTATATAAAGGCTCCATCCTGTCACTTCAACTTCATATTGTTTCAGACAACGGAACAATGCTCTTCTCCAGACTGAGGGACTGACCACCTCAAAACTTTAAGGGTGATGGACTGATTACATCGTCTTCAAGTATCTTCTGCTTCTATCAACTTTTCTGTACTCGACTGAAGAAGCCTACTGTGTAGGCGAAACGTTTCGAAATAAAGATACCTAACTGTTGCATATGTGTCTTACCTAACAATCTGTCGGTATTTTATACCATTTTAATGTTCATTCTGTCAGACACTGCAACACAAGGGTATCTTGGTACAGACCATCAACTTCGACCTCTACTAGTGAGAACGGCTGGGTTTGAGAGGGACCTGCCCTCCCAAAGCAACCTACGTCTCACCTCCTGGCACTATATAAAGGCTCCATCCTGTCACTTCAACTTCATATTGTTTCAGACAACGGAACAATGCTCTTCTCCAGACTGAGGGACTGACCACCTCAAAACTTTAAGGGTGATGGACTGATTACATCGTCTTCAAGTATCTTCTGCTTCTATCAACTTTTCTGTACTCGACTGAAGAAGCCTACTGTGTAGGCGAAACGTTTCGAAATAAAGATACCTAACTGTTGCATATGTGTCTTACCTAACAATCTGTCGGTATTTTATACCATTTTAATGTTCATTGATAAGGACCTGCCTCGTATGGGCCAGTAGGCCTTCTGCAGTGTTCCTACATTCTTATGTTCTTATGTTAGCGTACTCTCCTTGGATTGAACCAAGATGCCCTCCATCGAGCAACTTTACCAGCAGCTTAAGGAAGAATTTAAGGGTAGCGAAGATGGAGATACAGCGATTGACCGAGGAAAACAAGAGGATTAGTAGCAGTCCTCCTGTTCTGAGACCTCAGGTCAACAAGGGAAACTGGACAGTGGCTGGACAGCATGGAATGAAGTTGACGATCAAGAAGACGAATGGAAAGGTAGAAACGATGAAGAATAAAGAGACTGCTGTGGAAACTGTCTTGGAAACATCTAATGTATTCTCTGTGCTACCCGACGAATGTGAGTCGACTGCTGGAAACGTCACGAGGAGCGACACCGAGGAGGGTAAGAATATTGTTGTTGTTGGGGATAGCCAGGTTAGGTACATGGATAGGGCGTTCTGCTTGAAGGACAGAAGTAGGAGACAGAGGGTTTGCTTTCCTGGGGCTGGATGGAGGATATTGTTAGCCGGCTTGACAACATCATGAACGGTAATGTGATCAATCCTATTATTTGCCTCAGTGCTGGAGGCAATGATGTAGGCAAGCGTAGAAGTGAGGATTTAGTTTGAAGGTTCAAGACAGCAATAGACATAATTAGCAAGAAGGGGGGGCGCCTTGTTATATGTAGCATTTTGCCAAGAAGGGGTGTTGGAAATGAATAGTTGTCCAGAGCTATTGGTATTAATTGTTGGCTGGATAAACACTGTAAGGATAATGCAATACCATTCATTGATAACTGGGACAACTTCTATGGCCGAAATGACATGTATGCCAAGGATGAGGTTCACTTATCCAGGGCAGGTGTGGGTTTTCTTGCTAGCTCAGTTGAGAGGGTTGTTAGGGCTTTAAACTAGGATTAGTTAGAGGTATGGGTTTAGAAATTATAAATAATGAGTATGGATATATTGACTTATGCTCTGATATTAAGAATCTTAATAGTAACTGTCATGGAGTAATTCTGGGTAATGATAATTTCAGAAATTGTGCAAAAACAAAGATGAATAGGAAAAATGTGCAGAAGAAAAAACATATGATGGTATTTTATGCTAACAGTCGAAGTACAAGAAATAAGATTAATGAACTACGTTTGGTAGCATGTGCTGGGAACTTTGATATCATTGCATTAACTGAAACGTGGTATGATTTAAAGAGTCGGGATATGACTGCTGAGTGTAATATTCAGAGATTTAAGTTGTTCCATGTGGATAGATGTAATGGGAAGGGGGGAGGAGTTGCATTATATGTTCGAGAAAATATTAATTGTTGCATAAAAACAGGTATAAAAATAGATGGAACACTAACAGAATCTGTTTGGGTAGAGTTTGTAGGTCAAGAAAAACTAATTCTAGGTGTAATATACCGACCTCCAGGCTTGGATCACGATAGAGGGAGACTTCTTTGGGACGAAATTGGTAGGGCTTCTAGACAAAATAAAATAGTGATAGTAGGGGACTTTAACTTTAGTCAAACTGACTGGAATTCTTTGACTGGTAATCTAGAGTCTAGTGACTTTATGGAAACAGTTCAGGAATGTTTTCTGAAGCAGTGTGTAACAGAGCCTACCAGGGGTAATAATTTGCTAGACCTAGTCTTGTCAAATAAGGAAACACTCGTAAATAATCTGGAGATCATTGAAGAGCTTGGCGCAAGTGATCACAAATCCATCACTTTTAGCATTAACTGGAAATACAAGAATAATGATAGTACAGTAAAAATCCCTGATTTTCGTTCTGCCGATTATAATAGACTTAGGGAACACCTGTCTAATCTTGATTGGGGTTATTTAGGTAATGATTTTATTGACGATGATCATACTTATGATTATGAAGGGATCTGCTTTTATGATTTTTTTCTTAACAATGTACACCGTGCTCAGAGTATATACATTTCCCAGAGAGAAATTAGGTCTAATAATAACGATCCCAAATGGGTTAACAGTAGGCTAAAGCATCTATTAGGGGAGGAAAGGGGAATTTATAGGGGCATCAGAAGAGGAGAGGTTAATCTTACTGACCAATATGTTCAGCTTAAAAAAGAAGTAAAAAAGGGGATTAGAAAGGCTAAACGTGACTATGAAATTAGAGTTGCTAATCAAAGACTAATCCAAAGGGGTTCTTTCAAGTGTATAGGACGAAGGTGAAGGAAAAAGTAGGACCTCTGAAAATTGGGAATGGACAGCTGACGGATAACGAAATGGAAATGTGTTCCTTATTTAATGACTATTTTTTGTCAGTTTATACTCAGGAAGATGTAAATGAAATTCCAGTAATTAACAATTATTTAGTTCCTGATGAATTTAATTAACTAATATAACTGTCCCGAGGAACATGATTATTAAACAGGTAGACAAACTGAAGCAAAATAAGTCCCCGGGGACCCGAAGAGCTGTTTTCCAAGGTACTTAAGGAATGCAAGATGGAGCTTAGTCAGCCATTAACGAGTGTGTTTAATGCGTCCATCCTTGAAGATCAAAATGGTATACAATACCGACAGGTTGTTAGGTAAGACACATATGCAACAGTTAGACAACTTTATTCCGAAACGTTTCGCCTACACAGTAGGCTTCTTCAGTCGAATACAGAAAGTAGGCAGGAACAGTAGAGATGTGAAGACGATGTAATCAGTCCATCACCCTTAAAGTCGTAGAATTTGAGGTTGTCAGTCCCTCGGCCTGGAGAAGTTCAGTTCCATAGTCAGGAACTATCTGAAGATCAAGCGACAGTGCGGAGACTTAAATACTGTCGGAAGGAGAGGTGCAGGGTAGTAGTAGTAGTAGTAGTAGTAGTAGTAGTAGTGAGAGGCAACTGAGAGGTCATGTCCCTCTCAGATCCAACACTTCTCACTTGAAAAGCTTGTCCAAGGTGTTTTCTGTACCAAGATGCCACGTGTTGCAGTGTCTGACAAGATGAACATCAAAATGGTATACAATACCGACAGGTTGTTAGGTAAGACACATATGCAACAGTTAGACAACTTTATTCCGAAACGTTTCGCCTACACAGTAGGCTTCTTCAGTCGAATACAGAAAGTAGGCAGGAACAGTAGAGATGTGAAGACGATGTAATCAGTCCATCACCCTTAAAGTCGTAGAATTTGAGGTTGTCAGTCCCTCGGCCTGGAGAAGTTCAGTTCCATAGTCAGGAACTATCTGAAGATCAAGCGACAGTGCGGAGACTTAAATACTGTCGGAAGGAGAGGTGCAGGGTAGTAGTAGTTGTCTAACTGTTGCATATGTGTCTTACCTAACAACCTGTCGGTATTGTATACCATTTTGATGTTCATCTTGTCAGACACTGCAACACGTGGCATCTTGGTACAGAAAACACCTTGGACAAGCTTTTCAAGTGAGAAGTGTTGGATCTGAGAGGGACATGACCTCTCAGTGGCCTCTCACTACTACTACTACCACTACTACTACTACTACCCTGCACCTCTCCTTCCGAAAGTATTTAAGTCTCCGCACTGTCGCTTGATCTTCAGATAGTTCCTGACTATGGAACTGAACTTCTCCAGGCCGAGGGACTGACAACCTCAAATTCTACGACTTTAAGGGTGATGGACTGATTACATCGTCTTCACATCTCTACTGTTCCTGCCTACTTTCTGTATTCGACTGAAGAAGCCTACTGTGTAGGCGAAACGTTTCGGAATAAAGTTGTCTAACTGTTGCATATGTGTCTTACCTAACAACCTGTCGGTATTGTATACCATTTTGATGTTCATCTTGTCAGACACTGCAACACGTGGCATCTTGGTACAGAAAACACCTTGGACGAGCTTTTCAAGTGAGAAGTGTTGGATCTGAGAGGGACATGACCTCTCAGTTGCCTCTCACTACTACTACTACTACTACTACTACTACTACTACCCTGCACCTCTCCTTCCGACAGTATTTAAGTCTCCGCACTGTCGCTTGATCTTCAGATAGTTCCTGACTATGGAACTGAACTTCTCCAGGCCGAGGGACTGACAACCTCAAATTCTACGACTTTAAGGGTGATGGACTGATTACATCGTCTTCACATCTCTACTGTTCCTGCCTACTTTCTGTATTCGACTGAAGAAGCCTACTGTGTAGGCGAAACGTTTCGGAATAAAGTTGTCTAACTGTTGCATATGTGTCTTACCTAACAACCTGTCGGTATTGTATACCATTTTGATGTTCATCTTGTCAGACACTGCAACACGTGGCATCTTGGTACAGAAAACACCTTGGACAAGCTTTTCAAGTGAGAAGTGTTGGATCTGAGAGGGACATGACCTCTCAGTTGCCTCTCACTACTACTACTACTACTACTACTACTACTACTACTACCCTGCACCTCTCCTTCCGACAGTATTTAAGTCTCCGCACTGTCGCTTGATCTTCAGATAGTTCCTGACTATGGAACTGAACTTCTCCAGGCCGAGGGACTGACAACCTCAAATTCTACGACTTTAAGGGTGATGGACTGATTACATCGTCTTCACATCTCTACTGTTCCTGCCTACTTTCTGTATTCGACTGAAGAAGCCTACTGTGTAGGCGAAACGTTTCGGAATAAAGTTGTCTAACTGTTGCATATGTGTCTTACCTAACAACCTGTCGGTATTGTATACCATTTTGATGTTCATCTTGTCAGACACTGCAACACGTGGCATCTTGGTACAGAAAACACCTTGGACAAGCTTTTCAAGTGAGAAGTGTTGGATCTGAGAGGGACATGACCTCTCAGTTGCCTCTCACTACTACTACTACTACTACTACTACTACTACTACCCTGCACCTCTCCTTCCGACAGTATTTAAGTCTCCGCACTGTCGCTTGATCTTCAGATAGTTCCTGACTATGGAACTGAACTTCTCCAGGCCGAGGGACTGACAACCTCAAATTCTACGACTTTAAGGGTGATGGACTGATTACATCGTCTTCACATCTCTACTGTTCCTGCCTACTTTCTGTATTCGACTGAAGAAGCCTACTGTGTAGGCGAAACGTTTCGGAATAAAGTTGTCTAACTGTTGCATATGTGTCTTACCTAACAACCTGTCGGTATTGTATACCATTTTGATGTTCATCTTGTCAGACACTGCAACACGTGGCATCTTGGTACAGAAAACACCTTGGACAAGCTTTTCAAGTGAGAAGTGTTGGATCTGAGAGGGACATGACCTCTCAGTTGCCTCTCACTACTACTACTACTACTACTACTACTACTACTACCCTGCACCTCTCCTTCCGACAGTATTTAAGTCTCCGCACTGTCGCTTGATCTTCAGATAGTTCCTGACTATGGAACTGAACTTCTCCAGGCCGAGGGACTGACAACCTCAAATTCTACGACTTTAAGGGTGATGGACTGATTACATCGTCTTCACATCTCTACTGTTCCTGCCTACTTTCTGTATTCGACTGAAGAAGCCTACTGTGTAGGCGAAACGTTTCGGAATAAAGTTGTCTAACTGTTGCATATGTGTCTTACCTAACAACCTGTCGGTATTGTATACCATTTTGATGTTCATCTTGTCAGACACTGCAACACGTGGCATCTTGGTACAGAAAACACCTTGGACAAGCTTTTCAAGTGAGAAGTGTTGGATCTGAGAGGGACATGACCTCTCAGTTGCCTCTCACTACTACTACTACTACTACTACTACTACTACTACCCTGCACCTCTCCTTCCGACAGTATTTAAGTCTCCGCACTGTCGCTTGATCTTCAGATAGTTCCTGACTATGGAACTGAACTTCTCCAGGCCGAGGGACTGACAACCTCAAATTCTACGACTATAAGGGTGATGGACTGATTACATCGTCTTCACATCTCTACTGTTCCTGCCTACTTTCTGTATTCGACTGAAGAAGCCTACTGTGTAGGCGAAACGTTTCGGAATAAAGTTGTCTAACTGTTGCATATGTGTCTTACCTAACAACCTGTCGGTATTGTATACCATTTTGATGTTCATCTTGTCAGACACTGCAACACGTGGCATCTTGGTACAGAAAACACCTTGGACGAGCTTTTCAAGTGAGAAGTGTTGGATCTGAGAGGGACATGACCTCTCAGTTGCCTCTCACTACTACTACTACTACTACTACTACTACTACTACCCTGCACCTCTCCTTCCGACAGTATTTAAGTCTCCGCACTGTCGCTTGATCTTCAGATAGTTCCTGACTATGGAACTGAACTTCTCCAGGCCGAGGGACTGACAACCTCAAATTCTACGACTTTAAGGGTGATGGACTGATTACATCGTCTTCACATCTCTACTGTTCCTGCCTACTTTCTGTATTCGACTGAAGAAGCCTACTGTGTAGGCGAAACGTTTCGGAATAAAGTTGTCTAACTGTTGCATATGTGTCTTACCTAACAACCTGTCGGTATTGTATACCATTTTGATGTTCATCTTGTCAGACACTGCAACACGTGGCATCTTGGTACAGAAAACACCTTGGACAAGCTTTTCAAGTGAGAAGTGTTGGATCTGAGAGGGACATGACCTCTCAGTTGCCTCTCACTACTACTACTACTACTACTACTACTACTACTACCCTGCACCTCTCCTTCCGACAGTATTTAAGTCTCCGCACTGTCGCTTGATCTTCAGATAGTTCCTGACTATGGAACTGAACTTCTCCAGGCCGAGGGACTGACAACCTCAAATTCTACGACTTTAAGGGTGATGGACTGATTACATCGTCTTCACATCTCTACTGTTCCTGCCTACTTTCTGTATTCGACTGAAGAAGCCTACTGTGTAGGCGAAACGTTTCGGAATAAAGTTGTCTAACTGTTGCATATGTGTCTTATCTAACAACCTGTCGGTATTGTATACCATTTTGATGTTCATCTTGTCAGACACTGCAACACGTGGCATCTTGGTACAGAAAACACCTTGGACAAGCTTTTCAAGTGAGAAGTGTTGGATCTGAGAGGGACATGACCTCTCAGTTGCCTCTCACTACTACTACTACTACTACTACTACTACTACTACCCTGCACCTCTCCTTCCGACAGTATTTAAGTCTCCGCACTGTCGCTTGATCTTCAGATAGTTCCTGACTATGGAACTGAACTTCTCCAGGCCGAGGGACTGACAACCTCAAATTCTACGACTTTAAGGGTGATGGACTGATTACATCGTCTTCACATCTCTACTGTTCCTGCCTACTTTCTGTATTCGACTGAAGAAGCCTACTGTGTAGGCGAAACGTTTCGGAATAAAGTTGTCTAACTGTTGCATATGTGTCTTACCTAACAACCTGTCGGTATTGTATACCATTTTGATGTTCATCTTGTCAGACACTGCAACACGTGGCATCTTGGTACAGAAAACACCTTGGACGAGCTTTTCAAGTGAGAAGTGTTGGATCTGAGAGGGACATGACCTCTCAGTTGCCTCTCACTACTACTACTACTACTACTACTACTACTACTACCCTGCACCTCTCCTTCCGACAGTATTTAAGTCTCCGCACTGTCGCTTGATCTTCAGATAGTTCCTGACTATGGAACTGAACTTCTCCAGGCCGAGGGACTGACAACCTCAAATTCTACGACTTTAAGGGTGATGGACTGATTACATCGTCTTCACATCTCTACTGTTCCTGCCTACTTTCTGTATTCGACTGAAGAAGCCTACTGTGTAGGCGAAACGTTTCGGAATAAAGTTGTCTAACTGTTGCATATGTGTCTTACCTAACAACCTGTCGGTATTGTATACCATTTTGATGTTCATCTTGTCAGACACTGCAACACGTGGCATCTTGGTACAGAAAACACCTTGGACAAGCTTTTCAAGTGAGAAGTGTTGGATCTGAGAGGGACATGACCTCTCAGTTGCCTCTCACTACTACTACTACTACTACTACTACTACTACTACCCTGCACCTCTCCTTCCGACAGTATTTAAGTCTCCGCACTGTCGCTTGATCTTCAGATAGTTCCTGACTATGGAACTGAACTTCTCCAGGCCGAGGGACTGACAACCTCAAATTCTACGACTTTAAGGGTGATGGACTGATTACATCGTCTTCACATCTCTACTGTTCCTGCCTACTTTCTGTATTCGACTGAAGAAGCCTACTGTGTAGGCGAAACGTTTCGGAATAAAGTTGTCTAACTGTTGCATATGTGTCTTATCTAACAACCTGTCGGTATTGTATACCATTTTGATGTTCATCTTGTCAGACACTGCAACACGTGGCATCTTGGTACAGAAAACACCTTGGACAAGCTTTTCAAGTGAGAAGTGTTGGATCTGAGAGGGACATGACCTCTCAGTTGCCTCTCACTACTACTACTACTACTACTACTACTACTACTACCCTGCACCTCTCCTTCCGACAGTATTTAAGTCTCCGCACTGTCGCTTGATCTTCAGATAGTTCCTGACTATGGAACTGAACTTCTCCAGGCCGAGGGACTGACAACCTCAAATTCTACGACTTTAAGGGTGATGGACTGATTACATCGTCTTCACATCTCTACTGTTCCTGCCTACTTTCTGTATTCGACTGAAGAAGCCTACTGTGTAGGCGAAACGTTTCGGAATAAAGTTGTCTAACTGTTGCATATGTGTCTTACCTAACAGCGTCCATCCTTACCGGCGTTGTGCCAGAGTTGTGGAAGATGGCTAATGTGGTTCCTACATTCAAATCAGGGTATAAGTCCACTCCTTCAAATTACCGTCCAATAAGCCTGGCATCTATAGTGGGCAAGTTATCAGAATAAATTATAGCTGACATTGTTAGAAGTCACCTTGAAGAGTTTAACTTGATAAATGAATCTCAGCATGGATTCACGAGAGGTCGTTCCTGCATGACAAATTTACTGACGTTCTTCAATAGAACATTTGAGGCAGTAGACAGTGATAAAGAATATGATACTGTTTATTTGGATTTTAGTAAAGCTGTCGATAGAGCACCTCACAAGAGACTCTAAAGAAAAGTGGCAGCTCATGGTATAGGAGGTAAAGTTTTAGCATGGATAGAGGCATGGCTTACCAATAGAACGCAGAGAGTTACCATTAATGGAGTGAAATCTGAATGGAGATTAGTCACTAGTGGCATTCCACAAGGATCAGTTTTAGGCCCTCTCTTGTTCATAATTTACATTAATAACCTTGATGAAGGGATTACGAGTGACATGAGTAAGTTTGCTGATGATGCAAAGATAGGCCGTATAATTCATTCTGAGGAGGATATCAATGAACTCCAGGAGGATTTGGACAAATTAATGTCTTGGTCTGAAAAATGGCAGATGAAGTTCAATGTGGATAAATGTAAGGTACTTGTCCTTGGTAATGAAAATAACCCTCGAAGCTATAATCTAGGTGAAGTAGAGCTTGATCATACAGAATGTGAAAAAGACTTGGGAGTCATGGTAAGCGATGGTGACGGTGGTGACATGTACTTAGCTCAGGGGTGACGTGCACTTAGCTCTGTGAAGACCTGTTTGTGTGCTCTCTGTGAATCTGAACCAGGATGCCCTCTCTTGAGCAACTTTACTAGCAGCTGAAAGAAGAGCTTAGGGTTGCTAAGCAGGAGATACGGCGATTAACGGAGGAGAACAAGAGGATTCGTAGTAATCCTCCTGTTGTGAGTCCCCAGGTTAAGAGGGGAACTTGGTCAGCGGCCGGGCAACATGGAACCAAGCTGAGGATCAAGAAGACTGTTGGAGAGGCAGAAACAACGAGGACCCAGAAGAATACTGTGGAAGCTTCTAACCCATTTTCGGTGCTACCGGACGAATGTGAGTGTTCTACTGGGAATGTCACAATGAGCACCAAAGAAGCATTGGCAGACGTGAGACATCCCTAGAAACCCCAGCGAAGACCACCGAGAACGTCTTGACGAATTCCACAAGTGAAGGTGTAATGCTAACTAAGTCGACTACTGGGAGCATCACGACGGACGACGCCAAGGAAGGTAAAAACATTGTTGTTGTTGGGGATAGCCAGATTAGGTACATGGATAGGGCATTCTGCTTGAAGGATAGAAGTAGGAGGCAGAGAGTGTGTTTTCCTGGGGCTGGGATGAAGGATATTGTTAACCGTCTGGATGACATCATGAGAGGTAATGTGAGCAATCCTATTATTTGTCTCAGTGCTGGAGGCAACGATGTTGACAGACGTAGGAGTGAGGACCTGATTAGCAGGTATAGGTCAGCAATAGAGATAATTAGGAGGAAGGGTGGGAAACCTGTCATATGTGGTATTTTGCCAAGGAGAGGAGTTGGAAATGAATGGTTGTCCAGGGCAATTGGTGTCAATTGTTGGCTTGACAAATACTGTAAGGAAAATGCAGTAACATTCATTGACAACTGGAACCTCTTCTATGGCAGAAATGACATGTATGCCAGGGATGGGGTTCACTTATCTAGGTTTGGGGTGGGAGCACTGGCCAATGCAGTGGAGGGAGCAATTAGGTCTTTAAACTAGAAATAGATAGTGGTATGGGTTTTCGTGGAAAATCAATGAATTCTGAGTGTAGCGATAGTGTGAGTTTTAAGGAAACCAGTTATTGGCAGAGTGAGGAAGAGTTATTGATGAACATAGGAAAGCCAATGGCATTAGGTGATAAGGAGAATAACAGACATAGTGGAGGAACAGAAATCAGCAGGAAGAAAAAAGAGAAGGGAGGGTCCTTAAATATATATTACACAAATAGTCGTAGTGCTAGGAATAAGATGGCCGAGTTCAGACTAGTTGCTAGTGCAGGCAACATTGATGTATTTGCCTTAACTGAGACGTGGTTAAATACGAAAAATCGGGACATGCCTGCTGAATGTCACATACAGGATTTTAAATTGTTCCAAGTAGATAGAAGTATCGGGAAGGGGGGTGGGGTGGCACTGTATGTCCGAGATCGCTTGAACTGTTGCATAAAAACGGGTATTAAGTTTGAAACACATACTGAGTCTGTTTGGATAGAATTTTCAGAGGGACATGAAAAATTGATTTTAGGAGTGATATACCGTCCCCCAAACTTAGATAGGGACCAAGAGAGACTACTATGGGAGGAAATTGTTAAGGCCACAAGGCACGATAATGTAGTAATTCTAGGAGACTTTAACTTTAGTCATACTGATTGGAATTTCTTGACTGGGAATTTAGAATCAAACGACTTCTTAGAAGTAGTTCAGGATTGTTTTTTGAAGCAGTTTGTGACAGAGCCTACAAGGGGAAATAACCTGCTTGACTTAGTTCTGGCAAACAATGAATCCCTTGTTAATATTTAGAAATTTCAGAGGAACTTGGTGCTAGCGACCACAAATCAATTACATTTAGCATTGTATGGAACTATGATAGTAGGGATAACTCAATAACAGTCCCAGATTTTCGCTGAGCAGATTACGATGGGCTTAGAGAACACTTATTATCTGTTGACAGTTTTCTGAACACTATACATGCTGCCTAAAGAACATTTATCCCGAATAAAGAAATTAGATCAAGCAGAGATGATCCAAAATGGATGAATAATAGGCTCAAATATCTTTTAGGGCATAAGAAAGGAATTTATAGGCGTATCAAAAGAGGTGAGGGTCATCATATGAATCAGTATATTGATATTAAGAGGGACGTTAAAAAGGGGATAAGAAAAGCTAAGCGGGACTATGAAATTAAAGTTGCTAGGGATTCGAAAACTAACCCAAAATGTTTTTTCCAGGTGTATAGAACAAAAGTTAGAGATAAGATAGGTCCCCTTAAAAATAACTATGGGCATGTTACTGACAGAGAGAACGAAATGTGCTCAATTTTAAATAATTATTTTCTCTCGGTTTTTACAAAGGAAGACACTAACAATATCCCAGTAATTAATTTTTATAGTGGGCCAGAAGAAGATAAATTATGTAACATCACAGTCACTAGTGAAATGGTTATGAAACAAACAGATCGATTGAAGCAAAATAAGTCGCCGGGACCTGATGAGCATTTTTCAAGGGTTCTTAAGGAATGCAAAATGGAACTCTGTGAACCATTAACTAATATTTTTAATTTATCTCTTCAAACAGGTATAGTGTCTGATATGTGGAAGATGGCTAATGTAATTCCTATTTTTAAATCAGGGGATAAGTCATTACCGTCAAATTACCGCCCAATAAGCCTGACCTCAATTGTAGGCAAATTGCTAGAGTCAGTTATAGCTGAGATTATAAGTAGCCATCTGGATAAGCATAATCTGATTGATTAATAATACTCAGCATGGATTCATGAGAGGCCGGTCTTGTCTAACTAATTTATTAACTTTCTTCAGTAAAGCTTTTGAGGCTGTTGATAACGATAAAGAATTTGATATTATTTACTTAGATTTTAGCAAGGCTATTGATAGAGTTCCGCACCAAAGACTGTTAAAGAAAGTGGCAGCTCATGGCATTCAGGGAAAAGTGCTCTCATGGATCGAGTCATGGCTCACAGACAGGAAGAAGAGAGTGTCCATAAATGGGATTAAATCCGAGTGGGGATCTGTAACAAGTGGCGTACCACAGGGATCAGTCTTGGGCCCGTTGTTGTTTATAATATATATTAATGACCTTGATGAGGGTATTACTAGTGATATGAGCAAATTCGCCGATGACACAAAGATAGGTAGGATAATTGATTCAAACGTAGATGTTAGGGAACTTCAGGAGGATTTAGACAATCTCTATTCTTGGTCAGAAAAGTGGCAGATGCAGTTCAAT
>NC_091299.1:36863222-36930722 GCF_038502225.1 Cherax quadricarinatus | reverse complement strand
TAAATGCCCAAGCGTTGGTGAAGCTCAGGAATGCCTCTTGCTGTGAGTGTTGCTGCTGCTAGTTCACTTGTCCTTTGCACTGTTCATCTGCCTTGAGGCATTAGCCTCTAGGTGTCCCTTCCCCGCGTCCTGTTCAACCGTTCTCTTAAAAAGTATATCTTTTCTCGATTGTCGAATCTGTTGATGGCATATGTTCATATGTGTGTGTGTACAAAAGAGAGAAATTTTGCGCGTGAGGATAAATATAATTTCAAAAGTCAGACTTGTCTCAAATTTTGATGTTTGAATGTGAACATAAAAAAAATGGTCAGAATGTTTAATCAGAATCTGTCCTTCGCTGCCATCACTGTGTGATCCGTACATGCAAAAAAATGTATTAATGTGGGATAATTTTCCGCCATACTTGCTGGATTTTTTTTAGTGTGATGATCCACCTCCATTTATCAGTCGCTAATGATGAACTGCGACAGGTAAACGAGTGTAAACAACCACGGTGGTGCATGGGCTGAGGCCGGGGGCTCTGTGGTACTATGAACGGTGGTACTGTGGACGATGATATTGTGGACGGTGGTATTGTGGACGATGGTACTGTGAACGATGGTATTGTGGACGATACTATTGTGGACGGTGGTATTGTGTACGGTGGTATTGTTGACGGTGGTATTGTAGACGGTGGTATTGTGGATGGTGGTAATGTTGGCAGTTGTATTGTCGATGGTGGTATCTTGGATGGTGGTATTGTGGATGGTGGTATTGTGTATAGTGGTATTGTTGACGGTGGTATTGTGGACGATGGTATTGTGGACGATGGAATTGTGGACGGTGGTATTGTGGACGATGGTATTGTGGACGGTGGTATTGTGTATGGTGGTATTGTTGACGGTGGTATTTTGGATGGTGGTATTGTGGACGGTGGTATTTTGGATGGTGGTATTGTGGACGGTGGTATTGTTGGCGGTGGTATTGTGGACGATGGTATTGTTGACGGTGGTATTGTGGATGGTGGTATTGTGGTTGGTGGTGTTGTGGACAGTGGTAATTTGAACGGTGGTACTCTGGACGGTGGTATTATGGATGGTAGTGATGTTGACAGTAGAATTGTGGATGGTGGTATTGTGGATGGTGGTATTATCGACGGTAGTATTGTGGACAATGGTATTGTGGACGGTGGTGTTGTGGACGGTGGTGCCTAGGTTAGAAACCAATATATATATATATATATATATATATATATATATATATATATATATATATATATATATATATATATATATATATATATATATATATATATATATATATATATATGTCGTGCCGAATAGGCAGAACTTGCGATCTTGGCTTAAATAGCAACGCTCATCTTGCCATATAGGACAAGTGAAAATTCGTGTATGCAATAATTTCGTCAAAATCATTCGGAACCTAACGAAAAAAATATATTTCACTGTGTTTGTTTAGTATTAAATTACTGTAAACAAATCTAAAATATATTTAGTTGGGTTAGGCTAAAATAAATTGTTCTTGTTATAATAAGGTTAGGTAAGTTTTCTAAGTTCCTTTTGGTGCAAAATTATAAATTTTTACATCAACATTAATGAAAAAAAATATATCTTTAAACGTATAAGAGAAAATTTTAGAAAGGACTTAAATTTAAATGAGTTCTTGCTAATTGACCAGTTTTACATATTCGGCACGACATATATATATATATATATATATATATATTTACATATATATATATATATATATATATACATATATATATACATATATATATATATATATAGTCAGAGATCAATAAACACTCAGTGGCAGCTGTTTAGGTACACCCTTCTAGTGCTGGGTACGGTCCTCAGTTGCCCCAAAACAGTCTGAATTCCTCGTGGCATGGATTCAACAAGGTGCTAGAAAATTTTCTTAGAGATCCTGGTCCATGTTGATATGATAGCCGCACGTAGTTGCTGCAAATTTATCGGCTGCACATTCATGCTGTGAATCTTCCATTGTATCACAGCCCAAAGATTTACGGCAAAGTCATATTGCAACAAAAATCGCGATTTGCAAGTCCAGGCGGCGTTATTCTAATTTTCAACTGTCGAGTTTCGCCTCAGGATCCTGTTCTTAGATGACAGGCGTGGATCCTGGTGTGGTCTTCTGCTGCTGTTGCCCATCCACTCCAAGTTGGACATGTGAGTTCGATGGGTCTTTTCGCCCTCAAAACTCTAGAGATTGTAAAAATCTCGGGAGATCAGCAATTTTTGAGATACTCAAATCACTCTGGCACCAACAACCATTCCACGGTCAAAGTTTCTTAGATTACATTTCTTTCCCTTTCTGAACCTCTTGATCATTCCTGCAGGATTTTAGGCATTGAATACTGCTACTTGATTGACTGATTAGATATTTGCATTAACAAGCAAATGTAAAGATGTACCTAATAAAATGGCCACTGAGTGCATATTTCTACTTCGGTCGGTGAGTAATATACAATTTTGTCTTGGTCAGAAACAAACATATATGGGTCTCTTTTATCTCTCATATCTGTACGTGTAATTTCTTAGTGTGCATAGATCGATGTTCATACCACAAAAATACAAGTATCTATCATTTTACTACATTCATTTTCCTACGTGATTCCCAACGTCAGTTTCGTAGCGATCTCGGTAAAGTTACAAATGTATTTTTTTTTATTTTAGATTAGGTTCCATTAGATTAAGTTGGGTTGTGTTTGGTAGGTTATATTAGGATAAGCTGCATAACTCTATATAAACTCATATTTAATAGCAATAAGAAAATTAAAAACCGGCGGGGACATGTCTGGCAATGCATTTGCTGCACAGGTACAGGAAATGTTCACATTTGCACGAGCATTAATTACTTGTGGTGCAATGTGGGGTGATTTTTACACGGGTTCATTAAGTTTTTTATATGGCAAACAATAGTGGTACATCAGCACTGTGGTAAAACACAAGATTATGATCAAACGAAGCGGAGAGTGATGGTTAGAGGGAGAAAGGGACAAGAGGAAGAGGTTTGTAGGATAACAGGGAGGGTAGGGATGGAAGATGAAGAAGAGGCCGAGAAGCAAGAATGTCTCTGATCTTCCTGTGACGCCATGTGGTTTACTACACCCACATTTAAAACAAAAGATCTCGACTACCCGAGGATTCAAGCAGTGTGATGTGACAGACATACAGCGGGGTTGCGGGAAGGGAGTTGTTTACACGTCCGAACATCCATCATCCACTCAAACCTCTCTCCCATTTCCCTTCCCTCCCTATCACCAATCCCTATCCCACGTCATCCATATCCCCCAAATTCTAAAATACTAATGTATGTACGAAATTAGAAATATTATGAAATCTAAATTTCTCTCCCTCCCGCCGAATTTTCCTGTCTCCTCTATGTAATTTATGTTGCCCCCTCCCTGTTCATTTTTTCTGTATATATAGGATAGTAATAGGTTAATACGGTAACTCTCCTGTAGCTGATGATATTCTTATTACCTTGGTAAAGTCTTCCAGCTCACCTCGGTTTGATCAATTTCAACTCTATATATATCCATCCTGTGTTGTGGAATATGAACGGGTAACATAGCAGGCTTTTCTTCTATGTAAATGTCATAATGAATATGCTAGCAATGTACTTCTGATATGTCCAGTTTTGCTAAATAAGTATCACCTGGTCACCATTTCTTTGCTTCCCAAACCGCTTTACCCAGGTACTAATTTCCCTCCATACCCGAATTCGTCCCTTACTTTATCCCACATCAAAAGATAGTAATTTTCCCCTCATTATTAGGGATCCCCAAAGGGGGAGTCATTTGGTTATCAGAAGCATTTTTTTTCTATTTTCGTCAACTTTTTACGATAACTTAATAACACCTCATCTGGTTGCCTTCAAAATTCTAATGCTGCTGTGTCTTACTTGTAGAACTGTGTTGAATGTTACTGAGCTGTGTGGGAGCCAGTCTGCAAGTGAAAACCTTTCTAAATTATTAAGGAACTGGAATATCAACATCGAACTCCACTAAACTTATTATCTTCCTTTATGTGAGATCCACCAGCGGTGAATGTTGGAAACTGATCAGAAAAATCGTCTTGAAAGTTTCGCCCATAAACTCTGAAAGGCGTAAAAAAAAAAAAAATCCGATAATCACCATAGGTATCCCTATTGAGTGGTAACTAAAATACTTTTCTATGTGTACATGAAGTGGTAAATCCGTGTGGGCTGTTCAGTCAAAGAAGTGGTGGAGGTTCGATCTTCTATCCACTAATAGAGAAAGAGGCACTACTCTTCTGTATACACGCCTTATTTAAATCTTCGAATATGACAGACTGACATCCTCTGTGTTAATATCTGTAAGTATTGGGAGAATTTGATTGCAGGTACTCTACAGAATTATTTTTAAATAATTCCTTAATTAAACCTCGGCGCGTTGGAGGCAGTTAAACCTCGGCGCTAACGAGACATTAAAACCTCGGCACGTCTGTGATATTTAAAACTCGATGCGTCTAAGACATTAAAACCCCAGCACACCAGAGGCATATAAAAATTTCCACGGTCCTGAGAGAGAGAAAGAGAGAGGGAGACAGACTGAAGACAAACATCCAGAGAGAAAGAGAGAGACAGAGAGGGAGAGTAAAAGAGAGAGACAGAGACAGAGAGCGCACCAAAAAAGGACGACAAATGAGACACAAGAGAGGTATATGAGCAGCATATCCACTGTTTCCAAAAGCCAGTTGCTAGGTGTAGTCAATTATTTCCTATAGAATAATCCCCGTAGAGCAGTTATTACATCGCTGTTTAGCCTAATTGGTTAGGAAAGTGCTTTGATGTCAATATCCGTTACATTATTGTACCTGTTACATGCAGTTTTATGACTGATTACTTACTATATTTGACTTCAAACTGACTATGAAGAACCACGTCGTAAATCTTGCAAACACTGCGGCCAGAAAAATTACAGCACTTACACGTATCTCGCATCTGCTTAACAGTAGAGGCTGCAAGATTCTGTAAGAGGCACAAGTACGCTCACACCTTGAGTATATTTCACTTTCTTAGATTGCCTGCCCCTCGTCTCATTTGCGACTACTTAACTGAATAGTGAACAGAGCAAGAAGACTAATCTCTCCTGAACCCGGCCTAGACAGATCTGTCATTTCAGCAGAGCCTTCAACACCGGAGGAATTTGAACGGCTGTACTGTTACATATTAGGCCAACATTGTCAAGTTACCAGGCTTAGCTCCTCTCCGTGGATAACAAGAAATAAGTTTCTACACCACAAGACGGGCAGCAAACAGCAACCACACCCTGGCTGTACTCATCTCCAGAGCATCACTTCATCTGAAAATATTTATTCCCAGGATGACTCGAGTCTGGAACTTGCTCGTACAGTATAACGACATCAACGAAATAAAGTGATGTAAGGTAAAAGGACACAAATGTGACTAATACGACTAATACTACATTTTATCGTGGCAACGTTTTGCTCACCAGGAGCTTCGCCAAGCCGTAATGGCTAGACAAAGCTTCTGGAGAGCGAAACGTCACCACAATAAAATATCGCATTAGTTGCACTTGTGTCCTTTTACTCAACATATTTTCGGTAATTCTACCAACAATATTACGAATTAAAGTCAGTTGACCAAATGAAATTTCTGGCCCACAGCTGGTTCCAACTTCATCCTGTTCCCTATTTGTATGTCTCATAACAATAAAATGCTTTAAAAGGAGCTGATGTAGATAACTCCTCTTATCTTATAAAAAAAGCTAGGAACCCTTTACTTAACCTCATAAAACCCTGAGTAAAAAAAATAATAGAGAAAGAGAGAGAGAGAGAGAGAGAGAGAGAGAGAGAGAGAGAGAGAGAGAGAGAGAGAGAGAGAGAGAGAATGTAGGAGTTCACCTTTGATCAAAACAAGGGCTTTCCATAACATGCAAATAGCAGCTTTCTTAAGCTGCAAAACATAAGTCGATGTTTTCTTCTGCTCGCGATTGTTTAATGTTAAGTTTCTGTCCCACAGCCGTATTTTTCCTGTGGCCTGCTGTTTCCAGACGGACACAGAAACAGGATCGGGAATAGACAACTGGTAAAAAAATTTCAGGGATCGCTGAAGCTCAGAGACATAAAAAAAAAATATTTAAGATATCCAATTACGGTTTCTGAGCACTCTTAAAAAGATCTCTTGGCCTGACAACATGAGGGATGGGACAAGATGAAATAATTCCCAATTAAAGACACAACACGAGATTCCCGGATTGAGTACAATACAAAAGTCGAAATTTTTAATCTCAACTTACGGTAATCGCAGGCGCAGTGGTGTGAGGTACAATACAGTAGTACATTCTCCTCCCGTTTGGAACACCAATCTTCACGAGCAGTACACATATTGATGCATCCATAAATGACTAGTTTTGTTAATTGCTTAAAACCACTCGTTCATGGAAGCACTAATATATATATATATATATATATATATATATATATATATATATATATATATATATATATATATATATATATATATATATATATATATATATATATATATATATATATATATATATATATATATATATATATATATATATATATATATGGTTGCTTAACATATTTATAGATTGGGTTGTATTATTATTATAATCATGTGGAGAGCCAAACCCGTAGGATTATACAGCGCATGTTAAGGGGGGAAGATGGAAGGTATTCAGGCTCCATTCAGGGGAACTATAGCACAGAACCAGTTCCCCAGATCATGAGCCCCTCACCAGTGTCAAGGAACCTCCCTTGAGGGGAAGATGTGGTTGTAAAACAAGTAAATGCTATTGTGTTGGGGAGAGGGTTGGGATTTAATTATGGGGAATCAAATACAAAATGGGAGTTGACACAGTTAGTTTTTGCTGATGATACTGTGCTTTTGGGAGATTCTAAAGAAAAGTTGCAAAGGTTTGGGATGGTGTGTAAAGGAACACTGTTGAAAGTGAACATAGATAAGAGTAAGGTGATGAGGATATCAAACGATTTAGATAAAGAAAAATTGGATATCACATTGGAGGGAGGGAGTATGCAAAAAGTGAATGTTTTCAAATATTTGGGAGTTCACTTATCAGTAGATGGGTTCATGAAGGATGAGGCTAATCATAGAACTGATAAAGGAGAAAAGGTAAGTGGTGCTTTGACGTATCTGTGGAGACAAAAATAGTTATCCATAGCGGTACCAACACTCTTACATGGGTGTGAAGCATGGCTTGTAAATGCTGCAGCGAGGTGGAGGCTGGGGAGGCAGTGGAGATGTCGTGTCTAAGAAAACTATGTGGTGTAAATATTATGCAGAGAATTTGTAGTGTGGAAATTAGGAGGAGGTGTGGAGTTACTAAAAGTATTAGAGGGCTGAAGAGGGGTTGTTGAGGTTGGAGAGCATATAAATCTGCAATGGAAGGGAGGCGGGATAGAGGTCATCCTAGGAAAGGTTGGAAATAGAAGGTAAAGGAGGTTTTGTGGGCGAGGGGCTTGGACTTCCAGCAAACATGCGTGAGCATGTTAGATTGGAGTGAATGGAGACGAATGGTGTGTGGGACCTGACGAACTGTTAGAGTGTGAGCAGGGTAATATTTTGTGAAGGGATTTAGGGAAACCGGTTAGCCAGACTTGAGTCCTGGAGGTGGAAAGTACAATACCTATACTTTAAAGGAAAGGTTTGGAATATTGGCTGTTTGGAGTGACATCTCAACTGTCATATCTGAGCACCTCTGCAAAGTCAGCACTTATGTATGAATTATGGTGAAAGTGTTGAATGGTGATGAAAGTTTTTTCTTTCTTTTTGGGTCACCTTGCCTCAGTGGAAGACGGCTGACGCGTTAGAAATATAAATATGTATGTACAGAAAGATTGCAGTCAGCAGGATTCTAAACCACGTCTGGGGAGTGTCATAGCTCCTTAAGTGACGCTATAGGCCACTAGGCCAGAGATGCCACAAGAAGCTAGGTAGTGTGGTTACATAAAGGGTATGTTTCTTCCTAGCCCTGCTCACACCAGTGAGCCTCAGGCATGATTTCCAGTTATTCTGTTCACTTTCTGTATGTTCTGGCGTTGTTTTGCACACACACACACACACACACAGTAGGGACAGCGAGCGGGCTAGTCACGCCGTCGGTGCTCCGGGGATTTAAGTGTTTTTGAGGGCTACTAAGTGTTCTGCAAGGGTTGCTAAGTGTGTCAGGGTAGTCAACAATCCTAGAAGTGTTTTTTTTTAATTGCCTGAGCCACACAAGTGTGGGGAGAGCCACAATTTTGAAAGTGATCTGGAAAATAAAAGCGTTGTGGCGCAGGCTAGTGTGAAGGCGGCGTTGCCAAGTGTCACCCAAGATTTTAATAAAGTGAAACAATAGTGTGACCAGTGAAAGAAATACAGTGAATAGGGTACATTATTAACGAGAAGAAATTGAGGTGGATCTACGCCAGGACGTACATCGAGCTGGATCTACTCCAGGACGTCACATCGACCTGGACAATCTACACTGCTACAGCTGCACTACAAGTACTGTATCACCTATGAGTGGTTGTTTGGGTGTGGGGTCCAGGTTCCAATTAACCGCCAAGCTGAATGTGAATGGTCTAACTCTCATAGCACGATAAAGAATAGGCACTCAAGTATTCAATAAGGTTTAGCAAATGGTAATCCATTGAACAAGGCGATTAACTCACTATAAGCAGGTGATATAGGCAACACTGCAAGGGAGTCAGGTCACAAGAGGTTGTGGACACAAGCGACAACTGAGAATCTACATTACACTCCAAGCACAAGCCACCTACTTTTCAGACACATAATAAACCCACACATAATTCGACACATAATTACACACACACACACACACACACACACACACACACACACACACACACACACACACACACACACACACACACACACACACACACACACATACACACACACACACACACACACACACACACACACAAGAAGAAAGGACTACACTGAAAGAGAGGGTACAGAGACGCAAGGAGGAACGGGAAGCAATGAAAATGAGCAGGACCCAGACACAGGAGGAAGGGCAAACACACCCCACAGAATCTCCCACCAAAAGACTCCACCCGCGACATTCCCAACGCAACTGAGCAACCTATACTACAACCCACTCACTGTTCCCTCTACCACCAACCCCCATATCACAAACCTCACCCCAACAGCTGTCCCTTATGGGCATTCTGACCCCACCCCCATCAACACAAACCCCACCTACACCACAGCCCCATATAGGCCCCCACCAAGGCTCTCCCTCCCCCAACCCCAATATTCTTGCATGACCACAATGATAGAAAAGAAACTAAAGGTTTGGTACACAAACGCGGATGGAATAACGAATAAACATGAGGAGTGGAATGAAAGAATCAGTGAAAAATCCCCAGACATCATAGCAGTCACAGAAACAAAACTCGCTGAGACAATAACAGACACAATCTTCCCAACAGGATATCAGATCCTGAGGAAAGATAGAAGGAGTAGAGGGGGAGGAGGGGTTGCACTGCTCATAAAACACCGATGGGGATTTGAGGAAATGGAAGGCATGGACATGATTGGAGAAAGAGACTACATTGTAGGTACAATTCAGTCCGGAGAACATAAAGTAGTCATTGGAGTGATGTATAACCCACCACAGAACTGCAGGAGGCCAAGAGAGGAGTACGAAGAAAACAACAGGGTGATGGTGGACACACTGGCTGAGGTGGCAAGAAGAGCTCACTCGAGCAGAGCAAAGTTACTGGTAATGGGCGATTTCAACCACAGGGAGATCGACTGGGAAAACCTGGAGCCACATGGGGGTCCCGAAACATGGAGAGCCAAGATGATGGATGTGGTACTTGAAAACCTCATGCATCAACATGTCAGGGACACAACCAGAGAGAGAGGGGAGGATGAGCCAGCAAGACTGGATCTTGTGTTCACCCTGAGCAGTTCGGACATTGAGGACATCACTTACGAGAGGCCCCTTGGAGCTAGCGATCATGTGGTGCTGAGTTTTGACTATATAGTAGAGTTACAAGTGGAGAAGGTAACAGGAACTGAAGGGGACAGGCCAAACTATAAAAGGGGGGACTACACAGGTATGAGAAACTTCCTGCAGGAGGTTCAGTGGGACAGAGAAATGGTAGGAAAATCAGTAAACGAGATGATGGAATATGTGGCAACAAAGTGCAAGGAGGCAGAGGAAAGTTTTGTTCCCAAGGGAAACAGAAATAATAGGAAGACCAAAACGAGTCCTTGGTTTACCCGAAGGTGTAGGGAGGCAAAAACTAAGTGCAACAGAGAATGGAAAAGGTACAGGAGGCATAGGACCCAGGAAAACAAGGAGATTAGTAGAAGAGCCAGAAACGAGTATGCACAGATAAGGAGGGAGGCCCAGCGACAGTATGAAAACGACATAGCATCGAAAGTCAAATCTGACCCGAAACTGTTGTATAGCCACATTAGGAGGAAGACAACAGTCAAGGACCAGGTGATAAGGCTGAGGAAAGAAGGTGGAGAACTCACAAGAAACGATCAAGAGGTATGTGAGGAGCTCAACACGAGATTTAAGGAAGTATTTACAGTAGAGACAGGAAGGACTCTGGGGGGACAGACCAGATGGGGACACCAGCAAGGAATACACCAACAAGTGTTGGACGACATACATACAGATGAGGAGGAGGTGAAGAAACTGCTAAGGGACATCGATACCTCAAAGGCAATGGGACCGGACAACATCTCCCCGTGGGTCCTTAGAGAGGGAGCAGATATGTTGTGCGTGCCACTTGCCACAATCTTCAACACATCCCTGGAAACTGGGCAACTACCTGAGGTATGGAAGACGGCAAATGTAGTTCCCATTTTTAAAAAAGGAGACAGAAAAGAGGCACTAAACTATAGACCTGTGTCATTGACGTGTATAGTATGCAAAATTATGGAGAAGATTGTCAGGAGGAGAGTGGTGGAGCACCTGGAACGGAACAGGAGTATAAATGCCAACCAGCACGGATTCACGGAAGGCAAATCCTGTGTCACAAACCTTCTGGAGTTTTACGATAAAATAACAGAAGTAAGACAAGAGAGAGAGGGGTGGGTTGATTGCATCTTCTTGGACTGCAAGAAGGCCTTTGACACAGTTCCTCACAAGAGATTAGTGCAGAAGCTAGAGCATCAGGCGCATATAACAGGAAGGGCACTGCAATGGATCAGAGAATACCTGACAGGGAGGCAACAACGAGTCATGGTACGTAATGATGTATCACAGTGGGCACCTGTGACGAGCGGGGTCCCACAGGGGTCGGTCCTAGGACCAGTGCTATTTTTGGTATATGTGAACGACATGACGGAAGGGTTGGATTCAGAAGTGTCCCTGTTTGCAGATGATGTGAAGTTAATGAGGAGAATTAAATCTGATGAAGACCAGGCAGGACTTCAAAGAGACCTGGACAGACTGGACACCTGGTCCAGCAAATGGCTTCTCGAATTTAATCCTGCCAAATGCAAAGTCATGAAGATAGGGGAAGGGCACAGAAGACCACAGACAGAGTATAGGCTAGGTGGCCAAAGACTGCAAACCTCACTCAAGGAGAAAGATCTTGGGGTGAGTATAACACCGAGCATGTCTCCGGAAGCACACATCAATCAGATAACTGCTGCAGCATATGGGCGCCTGGCAAACCTGAGAACAGCATTCCGATACCTTAGTAAGGAATCATTCAAGACACTGTACACCGTGTATGTCAGGCCCATACTGGAGTATGCAGCACCTGTTTGGAACCCGCACTTGATAAAGCACGTCAAGAAACTAGAGAAAGTACAAAGGTTTGCGACAAGGTTAGTTCCAGAGCTAAGGGGAATGTCCTATGAAGAAAGATTAAGGGAAATCGGCCTGACGACACTGGAGGACAGGAGGGTCAGGGGAGACATGATAACGACATATAAAATACTGCGTGGAATAGACAAGGTGGACAAAGACAGGATGTTCCAGGGAGGGGACACAGAAACAAGAGGCCACAATTGGAAGTTGAAGACACAAATGAGTCAGAGAGATAGTAGGAAGTATTTCTTCAGTCATAGAGTTGTAAGGCAGTGGAATAGCCTAGAAAATGACGTAGTGGAGGCAGGAACCATACACAGTTTTAAGACGAGGTTTGATAAAGCTCATGGAGCGGGGAGAGAGAGGGCCCAGTAGCAACCGGTGAAGAGGCGGGGCCAGGAGCTAGGACTCGACCCCTGCAACCACAAATAGGTGAGTACAAATAGGTGAGTACACACACACACACACACACACATATCCAGACACACATACACTCCCCCCTCACCACCGACATCTCACTACTTCCCCTGATCCATCCCCTCCCTCGATCACCCTCCCCTCCCCCGTTCACCCCAAACCCTCCCCACCCCTCCCCACTCAGCTCCAAATAGCCACAGTTCCTCCACTACTTCCCCCCCCCACACTCTGACACACACACTACTAACCTAACATACAGAACTACATAGGTTTCCCACTCTGAGGCAATCAGGATAAAACAAAAATGGGTTGCCAGAGAGCAACAAGAAAAACCAAGGGACAGGAGGAGGAAAATGCAAAGGAAGATTGGGCAGCAGAGCTCATAAAAAGGGATCATGAATGGGAAAAGAAACTAGAAGAACTTAGCATGAGAATGGAAGAGAGGATAGATATGGAAAGCAGGAAGTGGGAGGTGCATGTCAAAGCAGCAGAAGCTAGGATACAGAGTTTAGAAGAGGAATTGAAAAATCTGAAACAGCCTAAAGAACTAAAGAACATTTTGGGATTGACAACAGAGACTGCTACCTCAGCCACAAATAAGGGGACTGTAGGGAAAGAAGGGGCACAACTGCATGGAGATGCTCTATCAGAGGAGACTGTAGCAAATGAAAGAGCTAAGCTTTATGTGGAGGCCCTAACAGACAACAACAGAGCCCAAGGAAAGCCGAGAAGGGAAAATGACAGGCCACTGAGCCCAAGTACATTAGCCAGTGAAACTGATGAAAGGAAAGCTGCAGTGGAGGAAACCAAATTAAATGAGGGGATACACAGGGATATGCAGTGGGAGAATGAAAGGGTGAGGTCAGTCTTTGTGTATGGGCTCCAGGAAGTCGAAGGGGAAACATATGAAGCAAGAAAACAAGGGGAAAAAAAAGCAATTGAAAGCATCATGAAAGCAATAGGAGAAGACGATATGACCCAGCTGGAAAATTTTCGGAGAATAGGGGGGTTTGTAAAAAAAAGAACCCGGCCAGTGAGAGTGACCTTCAAGGCAGAAGCGACTCGGACCAGGATACTGCAGGAGAAAGCACGATTAAGGGACATGACGGCATACAGGAGGGTGTATCTCGACCTCGACAGAACACAAGAAGAAAGGAAGAAACTGAGAGAGATGGTACAAAGGCGAAAGGAGGAAAGAGAGGGGATGGAGAAGACAGACAGGAGATCCCAGACCCAGGAAGAAGATCTAATACAGCCTCCCTCACAACTTTCTATAGAAGCCTCCCAACCAGGTCAACCCCAGTGCAACCAAACACTCTAAATCAAAACACCCATGCCACATCCAATGCCCCCACCCACTACATTACAAACTTCACCCCCACAGCAACAACCCATAGTTCCTTACCAGGTCTCCCACTTCCCCAACCCCAATATACTTCCCAGACCACAGTCTTAGAAAAGAAGTTGAAGGTGTGGTATACAAATGCAGATGGAATAACAAACAAGTATGAGGAGTGGCACGAAAGAATCAAAGAGACATCCCCAGACATAATAGCACTCACAGAAACAAAACTCACCAGAATAATAACAGATTCAATCTTTCCATCCGGATATCAAATCTTCAGGAAAGACAGAGGGAGGAGAGGGGGAGGAGGAGTTGCACTGCTCATTAAAAACCAGTGGGGTTTTGAGAAAATGGAAGGAATGGATGGCATGGGCGAAAGGGACTACTTAGTAGGAACAATCCAGTCTGAGGGACATAAGGTGATAATTGCAGTAATGTACAACCCACCACAGAACTGCAGGAGGCCAAGAGAAGAATACGATGAGAGCAACAGAGCAATGATCAACACACTAGCCGAGGTGGCCAGGAGAGCACACATGGGGGGAGCAAAGTTACTAGTTATGGGTGATTTCAATCACAAGGAGATTGACTGGGAAAACCTGGAGCCCCATGGGGGTCCCGAAACATGGAGAGCCAAGATGATGGATGTGGTACTGGAGAACCTCATGCATCAACATGTTAGAGACACTACCAGAGAGAGAGGAGAGGATGAACCAGCAAGGTTGGACCTTGTATTCACCATGAGTAGTTCGGACATCGAGGGTATCATGTATGAAAGGCCCCTGGGAGCTAGTGATCATGTGGTTCTGTGCTTCGACTACATAGTTGAGCTCCAAGTGGAGAGAGTAGCAGGAATAGGCTGGGAAAAACCAAACTACAAAAGGGGGAACTACTCAGGCATGAGGAACTTCCTTCAAGACATTCAGTGGGAGAGGGAACTGACAGGAAAACCAGTACAAGAAATGATGGACTATGTAGCAACAAAATGCAAGGAGGCAGAGGAGAGGTTTGTTCCCAAGGGAAACAGAAATAATGGGAAGAACAGAACGAGTCCTTGGTTCACCCAAAGGTGTAGGGAGGCAAAAACTAGGTGTACTAGAGAATGGAAAAGGTACAGAAGACAGAGAACTCAGGAAAATAAAGAAATCAGCCGAAGAGCCAGAAACGAATATGCACAGATAAGAAGGGAGGCTCAGAGACAATATGAAAATGACATAGCATCAAAAGTAAAGACTGACCCGAAGCTGTTGTACAGCCACATCAGGAGGAAAACAACAGTCAAGGACCAGGTAATCAGACTGAGGAAGGGTGATGGGGAATTCACAAGAAACGACCGAGAGGTATGTCAGGAGCTCAACACAAGATTTAAAGAGGTATTTACAGTGGAAACCAGTAGGACTCCAAGAAATCAGAACAGGGGGGCACACCAGCAAGTGCTGGATGAGGTACATATAACCAAGGAGGAGGTGAAGAAGCTGCTATGCGAACTTGACACCTCAAAGGCGGTGGGACCAGACAACATCTCTCCATGGGTCCTTAAAGAGGGAGCAGAGATATTGTGTGAGCCATTAACAAAGATCTTCAACACATCATTTGAAACTGGGCAACTCCCTGAGGTATGGAAAATGGCAAATGTAGTCCCAATTTTTAAAAAGGGAGACAGACATGAGGCACTAAACTACAGACCTGTATCTCTAACGTGTATAGTATGCAAGGTCATGGAGAAGATCATCAGGAGGAGAGTGGTGGGGCACCTGGAAAGAAACAAGTGTATAATTGACAACCAGCACGGTTTCAGGGAAGGAAAATCCTGTGTCACAAACCTACTAGAGTTTTATGACAAGGTGACAGAAGTAAGACAAGAGAGAGAGGGGTGGATCGACTGCGTATTTTTGGACTGCAAGAAGGCTTTCGACACAGTTCCTCACAAGAGGTTACTGCAAAAGCTAGAGGACCAGGCACACATAACAGGAAAGGCACTGCAATGGATCAGAGAATATCTGACAGGGAGGAAACAACGAGTCATGGTACGCGACGAGGTGTCAGAGTGGGCGCCTGTGACAAGCGGGGTTCCACAGGGGTCAGTCCTAGGACCTGTGCTGTTCTTGGTATACGTGAACGACATAACGGAAGGGATAGACTCAGAAGTGTCCTTGTTTGCAGACGATGTGAAGTTAATGAGAAGAATCGAATCGGACGAGGATCAGGCAGGACTACAAAGAGATCTGGACAGGCTACAAGCCTGGTCCAGCAACTGGCTCCTTGAATTTAACCCTGCCAAATGCAAAGTCATGAAGATTGGGGAAGGGCAAAGAAGACCGCAGACACAATATAGTTTAGATGGCCAAAGACTGCAAACCTCACTAAAGGAAAAAGATCTGGGGGTGAGTATAACACCGAGCATATCTCCTGAGGCGCACATCAATCAGATAACTGCTGCAGCATACGGGCGCCTGGCAAACCTACGGATAGCGTTCCGATACCTCAGTAAGGATTCGTTTAAGACTCTGTACACCATCTACGTCAGGCCCATACTGGAGTATGCAGCACCAGTTTGGAATCCACACCTAGTCAAGCACGTCAAGAAATTAGAGAAAGTGCAAAGGTTTGCAACAAGACTAGTCCCAGAGCTACGGGGATTGTCCTATGAAGAAAGGTTGAGGGAAATCGGCCTGACGACACTGGAGGCCAGGAGGGTCAGGGGAGACATGATAACGACATATAAAATACTGCGCGGAATAGACGAGGTGGACAAAGACGGGATGTTCCAGAGATGGGACACAGACACAAGAGGTCACAATTGGAAGTTGAAGACTCAGATGAATCAAAGGGATGTTAGGAAGTATTTCTTCAGTCATAGAGTAGTCAGGCCATGGAATAGCCTAGAAAGTGATGTGGTGGAGGCAGGAACCATACATAGTTTTAAGGCGAGGTATGATAGAGCTCATGGGGCAGGGAGAGAGAGGACCTAGTAGCAATCAGCGAAGAGGCGGGGCCAGGAGCTGTGACTCGACCCCTGCAACCACAAATAGGTGAGTACAAATAGGTGAGTACACACACACACACACACACACACACACACACACACACACACACACACGCACACACACACACACACGCACGCACGCACGCACGCACGCACGCACGCACGCACACACTGTGGAAGGAGGCAAAAGAGGTAATCCCTCTAATAAAATAAAATAAATATTGGCACTAAAGGACGAGAGAACCAATGAAGCCTTGATCATGACGTACGAGATACTCAAGGGAAGTCAGGGGCACATTGAAAGGCCTGGATCAGAAGCAATGGGACATAGATGGAATATGAAGAGGCAGTTGATTCACAGGAACATCATTCAGTACCTTTTATGTGAGGGTTGCTACTAAGTGGAAAAGCCTAGATGAAGAACCAGTAGTGACAGGTTCAATACACAGTTTTAAAAACTGGTGCCGTATAATAGGGACAATGAGGCCAGTAATTTATTGATAACAGAACAAAATAAGGAGTACTCAAATGAGCAAAAGAGTGAAACAGAGAAGGAAGAACAAACTAAGGAGAACTATCATACACTGAAATGACTGATGAGGAAGGGTGGTCCGTGACACAAGGCATGAGAACCATATACAGTAGAATATTACCATGAACAGTTAAGTGGCTTTTAAATACTTTGTAAGCCACTCACATAGATGTTTAACAAGTCATTAATGGCGGGGGAAGTGGCAGACAACTTAAAAATAGCAAAAGTAATGCCATTATCTCCGTAAAATAGGTATAAGATTGGAATCTAAACTGCAGATCTGTGTCTATAGTGAATGTAACTCAAAAACTGCTAAAAAAATAAAATACTAGGTATCAGTAATGTCCAATATTATTCAGTGAGCATCAATATTTGATTCAGAGATAGAAGATAGTGTTTTAAAACACTACCTTCTATCTCTGTTGCGGTAACAAGAAACACATTAATGATAAAAGGGAAATATTTGAACAATAGGAAAGAGAGTTACTCCATGAAATGAAGTATCAAGTTGGTAGTGTAATTAGTAGAATTTCACAACTATTGGTGTTGCGTCCCATACTGTCATTAATGTATATTAATGGCCTTTCATTAAGAATAATTAATTATAATATATACCACCTGAGCGGCTAATTTACTGTGCACCCACAGAGCATCCTATGAATGGTAGCGATACAAAAATGGATTCCAGAGGTCACAGTGAGTCTTTCTAAGCTTATTTCTATATACGTATTTATGTCTTTTAGTTATTAATGTCATTTCATGTATTTCACTCTCATCATATAGGTAATCACCTAAATAATGCAATATGTGGCTACAATCTCAAAATGTCAAATATCTTACCATTAACTAAAAACATTGGACCCATTTGCTAGATTACCATCACATGCAGCAGTGTATTTATTTAGCTAATGCAAGGAGGGAATACAAGCTCAAGATTGCCGATAATTTATTATTAGCAATGAAGAGATTGCCATTTCCTTTAGAGTCTGCTTGAAGCTTTCTGTAAATAGTTGAATTTTTGAACAGTCTAAGATACAGTGTTCTAGTGTGTTACCCTGTCTCTGACCATGTAATTTCCATTTTGCGACTGAAAACTGTATATAAACTGAACTGCCAATGGTATTTATTGCCTGGACTTATTCCAGCAGTGACACCATCTTTCTCCATAAGTATGTTTTATAGTATCATTGGGAGAATGATGGGGATAGTATACTGGGAAGCGAGAGAACTCTGAAAAAATAATAAAAGAATGAACAAGAATAATTATTAAACAAACTGGTTCCCTGAAGTTCACACGAACAGAATATGATCAACATCAGAGGCTCAGCTCACAAGTGTACGAGCGGCGTTCCGGTACATAAAAATGACGAGCTCAAAAAAAAAAAAAAAAAAATCTTACCTCACGTGTGGGACTCGTTCTTGACTATGCAACACCTGTGTGAAACTCTCACTTAGTACAACTCGAACCGAAACTCTTCACATTCAAAATAAGCGTAGGGGAATGGGATATAAAGAAAGACTGTGAGAATTAGGCATGGCCTGAAGAATTATGCACGATTTTTTTCTCACGAAGTACAACATTCTAAGGACCATAGACAAGATAGTGAAAGACAGTTTATAACCTGGGGCAAACCTAGATCAGAAAAGCATGGTTGTAAATTACATTCCTGAATGAGCCATATTTCATTAACATAGGAATGCTAAAGAATTGGAATGAACCGCTCAATGTCGGTGGAGGCAGTTTCCATACAGGGAGTATAAACTAAATACGACAAAACTGTTAGGTGTAAATCGTTCGAAAATTTAGAGTCCTTATCAACTATAAATAAGTAATTTCACAAGCGATAAAATTACATGTAAAAGTAATTCGATTTATTAAACCTTGAATCTGCAGAACTCTCTATAAACTACTCAAACATTAATTAAAAGCAAGATAATTATACTGATGGAGAAACTGCAGTGATATAAATTATGGCAATTAACAAATTTAGCTAATTCTAATGTATGTGCAAATGATTAATGTAGATTTAGATTAAATATGTTGAACAAAATAACATATTTTAAGAGCAAAAATCAGAAAACAGACGTTTTAATCGGAAAAGAATATTTCACCCAAGTACCTGTCTGGCGGCGTAAATAAAGCCTGTATAGGTTTCACCTGTGCCATCTTCCAGGTAGAAACGTGTGTGCTAGCGACTCCTGGTAACTGCCTTCTGCAGGCACCCATGGTAGACTCTAACAGATGCGTGGCTCTCAGTCTTTCACGTGCCGTCCGTAACACCGCACTCCCGCCTAGCGCTCCTTATCACCAACCACTAGAAAACTGGTGTAGGGTAGATAGTGAGAGAAGGTAGAGCCAGTGTTTCTTCTTTCATTAGGGAATTGATAAAAATAAAAAATCCTAATGTTTAGATCTTATGTTTTATTTCATGCGTCTTACGATGGATTTACAATAACTAAAACTTTCAGATTTGTTCCTATTGCTGAAACTTAATTACCTGTTGATAGTAAGAACAAAAAAAAAAATCGCCCGAATAACGAAAACAAACGTAAAATATCTGAATGGAAATCTAAGAAAATTTGATAAAATTAGACCAGTTAATTCACATTTTATGGATTCAGTATAAAAATTCCATAAACGGTGTAAGAACGTTAAGCAGCAAGGCTTTGTGATGCTACCTGTTGCGTGGAACACAGCTGGCGGCTGTATGACCGCTTTGGTACGTGTTTACAGGTAACCACAAGCATTCATAGGTGCCAGAGCAGTTCTTAGGTGTCCACAGGTGTACATGATGCGTGGTGCCTCCCCTCCCTCCACACCTGATGAACTAGTATTTAAACTTGGAAAAAATTTTCGCATCTTTTGAAGTGGACAAGATTGGAAGCGTAAGTGTTTGTTTTCGTATTTGATTTGTGTTATCTGTCTGGGTGTGTTGCTATATATTATTTTAATTTACACAAGTGAGATAACTAGAAATTTTAGCCTTTTCATTATGGCATTATTCCTAACTTCAGTTTTCCTATGTAATACATAGCGTGTAAGTGTTGTTGTCGGTTGGCTAATTGGATGTAAAGCCTTGTAGCTATATGAGGGTCATTAAGGCTTCACATAACCTGTTCACCACCAGCAAAGAATTGATTTCCTAAAACAAGCGCTTAAAATAAACCCCTCAGTGTATACGATGAGATACGTGTCAAGACAATTGTTTTGACTCGGATCTAAATCAGATGATGACCCATCGCGAAGTGACTGCACTGTGGAAACTTTTTACATAATTTCCTAAATGTAGAAAATATAAATGAATAATATAATAATTGTGTATTAAAATGTGATGCTATTTGGACCCTTTCGAGAAATTTCTAGTGAGGGGGATGTAGAAAAGCTGCGGAGTGGCGCTGAGGAGAGACGCCATATTGAATTTAATGTGTGAACACTGAACTAATTTGTGCAATGTAATCAGGCGTTCTCGAAGGTGAGTTGGTGTATATCAGCCTCAATCCGTAATTTAGAAATTGCTAACACGTTCCTGCTGAAGAATTAGGATAAATAGTGTGGAAAGCCCATACAATTCGGCAGTCAGGACAGGAAAATAGAGGACTTCTATGATTCTTTACCAACATTATTATTATTATAATCAAGGGGGAAGCGCTAAACCCGTAGGATTATACAGCGCCTGGGGGGGGATGTGGAAGGCATTCAGGCTTAATTCGAGGAACTGGAGCACAGATCCAATTCCCTAAATCAAGAGCCCCTCACCAACATCAAGGAACCTTCCGTGAGGGGTCCTTACCAACAGCACACCTTACCCAAGTGACGCTTACCCATAACGTAGAGTAGTTTTTGCGTTGGTCATCGTAAATCCTAGCTGTAGAGGTAGTGTTAGGGTGTGTTCCATCATCATTGTCCTCCAGTAATTAAATGGTAAGTGTTAATACCAATTATATTTTGTGTATCCAGCAAGCCTAATCATATAAAGTTCACAATATTAAAACTAGAGTAGCTAGTTTTAGTACTATAATTATTAAATTAATGTCAGGTCTATCTTTATGCGAGAGTGGTGAAGAAGTAGGCATCGAGGGAGTAACAGTTCAGCGATCTGCTGTGATTCAAGCCCCACTTACCTCACCCAAATTACTTGCAGGTAATAATTTATGTAATGCCCTGTAAGTCTCTTGCAGGTGGTTTTATCACATAATAAAATAATAATAATAATCACATGCACCATAACCGGCGTGGGATGGATGATTGCATTCACTCTCTGGTGCCAGAACCTCACAGGTGCAGCATTTGGGTACCTTTATTGTCGAAGAATTTCTCGTGCACATGTATCTTCAGGCAAATATACTACTGTAACACTGTTTAACATTACCTACTTCCACTAGTTAGCCACGCTCACCTACTTCACCTTACTTATGTTGTACTATAAAATGTGTGTCCACATGCCTATTTTTAGGACTGAGGAACTAATCACCCCTACCAAGGCTGAGGGACTGATAACTTTAAAACTACCACAACTTGTACTGTCTCCAGTGTTACATTCGCCTGTATCTGACAGACGAAGAGCGTTGTGCAAACGATACGTTTTGACAACGATGACACCCAAGTGTTGCACATGTCTCATAATTTTCACCTTGTCATACCGGTATTGTGTTCCATCAATAATGATACAATGAAATGTACTCACCTTATAATAATAATAATAATAATAATAATAATAATAATAATAATAATAATTATTATTATTATTATTATTATTATTATTATTATTATTACTACTACTACTACTACTAATAATAATAATAATAATAATACTGCTACTACTACTACTACTACTACTACTACTACTACTACTACTACTACTACTACTACTACTACTACTACTGCTGCTGCTGCTGCTACGTCTACTACGTTATCACCTGAGGATTATCCCCCTCCCCATCTGCGACAAAAACAGTTTACTTAAACTTCAGTGTGAGGTAAAGTTTATTTACCTAACTTTCTGTTTAGGTAAGGGAAACTCTGCTAAATCTTCTGTAAGTAGAGTCTTCCCTAAATTTCTTTGAGCATGATGTAGGGAAGACTCACCATAACCTTCAGTGTGAGGTAGGAGATACTTAAATCTTCAGTGTGAAGTAGAAGAAACTTACTTAAATCTTTTGTGTGAGGTAGGTGACACTCATCAAAACCAGAATGAGGAAGGGGAGACTCAAATAAATTTTCAGTGTGAAGTAGGGGGAACTCACCTAAATCTTCAGTGTGAGATATACCTGGAGAGGATTTCGGAGGTCAATGCCCCCGCGGCACGTTCTGTGACCAGCTAGGGAAAACTCACCTAAATCTACAGTGTAAGTTAGGAGAAACAGGAATTGCGCCAGACTTTCTACGCTGTGAGGTAGGGGAGACTCATCTTGATCATCCATTAGGAAGGGGAGACTACCTTAAACACCCAGTATGTGCGAGGTAGAGGAGACTGACTTAAATCTTCAGTAAGTGTGAGGTAGGGGAGACTAACTTAAACCTTCAGTAAGGGTGAGGTAGGGGAGACTAACTTAAACCTTCAGTAAGGGTGAGGTAGGGGAGACCAACTTAAACCTTCAGTAAGTGTGAGGTAGGGGAGACTAACTTAAACGTTCAGTAAGGGTGAGGTAGGGGAGACCAACTTAAACCTTCAGTAAGTGTGAGGTAGGGGAGACTAGCTTAAACCTCAATACACAAATAACCCGCACATAGAAGAGAGGAGCTTACGACGACGTTTCGGTCCGACTTGGACCATTTACAAAGTCAGTGTGACTTTGTAAATGGTCCAAGTCGGACCGAAACGTAGTCGTAAGCTCCTCTCTTCTATGTGCGGGTTACTTGTGAATTGTTCCAGCCACGGTATTGTGCCTTTTTTTTGTTATTTAAGCCTCAATAAGTGTGAGGTAGGGAAGACTAACTTAAACCTTCAGTAAGTGTGAGGTACGGAAGACTAACTTGAACCTTCAGTAAGTGTGAGGTAGGGAAGACTAACTTGAACCTTCAGTAAGTGTGAGGTACGGAAGACTAACTTGAACCTTCAGTAAGTGTGAGGTACGGAAGACTAACTTGAACCTTCAGTAAGTGTGAGGTAGGGAAGACTAACTTGAACCTTCAGTAAGTGTGAGGTAGGGAAGACTAACTTAAACCCTTAGTAAGTGTGAGATAGGGGAAATTAACTTAAATACCCAGAAAGTGTGAGGTAGGGGAGACTAAATTAAGCCCTCAGTAAGTGAGAAATAGGGGAGACTTGCTTAAACACGCAATGAATTTGAGGTAGGGAAGAGACTCTTGAATATTCAGTAAGTGCCTCACATGACTCTTTAATTAGTATGAGGTATGACATTTATATTCAGTAAGTATGAGACATGAAATACTTCCTTAGCATTCTGTGTGAGATAGAGAGTACTCTTCTAAGCATTCTGTGTGAGGCAGAAAGTACTCTTCTAAGCATTCTGTGTGAGGCAGAAAGTACTCTTCTAAGCATTCTGTGTGAGGCAAAAAGTACTCTTCTAAGCATTCTGTGTGAGGCAGAAAGTACTCTTCGAAGCATTCTGTGTGAGGCAGAAAGTACTCTTCTAAGCATTCTGTGTGAGATAGAGAGTACTCTTCTAAGCAATCTCTGTGAGGCAGAAAGTACTCTTCTAAGCATTCTGTGTGAGGCAAAAAGTACTCTTCTAAGCATTCTGTGTGAGGCAGAAAGTACTCTTCTAAGCATTTTGTGTGAGGCAAAAAGTACTCTTCTAAGCATTCTGTGTGAAGCAGAAAGTACTCTTCTAAGCATTTTGTGTGAGGCAGAAAGTACTCTTCTAAGCAATCTTTGTGAGGCAGAGAATACTCTTCTAAGCAATCTGTGTGAGGTAGAGAGTACTCTTCTAAGCAATCTGTGTGAGGCAGAAAGTACTCTTCTAAGCAATCTGTGTGAGGCAGAAAGTACTCTTCTAAGCAATCTGTGTGAGGTAGAGAGTACTCTTCTAAGCAATCTGTGTGAGGCAGAAAGTACTCTTCTAAGCAATCTGTGTGAGGTAGAGAGTACTCTTCTAAGCAATCTGGGTGAGGCAGAAAGTACTCTTCTAAGCAATCTGTGTGAGGCAGAAAGTACTTCCTCTCAGTTTTTACACAGGAGGATACCAGCGATATTCCAGTAATGATAAATTATGTAGAACAGGACGATAATAAACTGTGCACGATTAGGGTCACAAGTGACATGGTCCTTAGGCAAATAGATAAATTAAAACCTAACAAATCCCCAGGCCCTGATGAACTGTATGCAAGGGTTCTAAAGGAATGTAAAAAGGAGCTTAGCACACCTTTGGCTAATCTTTTCAACATATCACTACAAACTGGCATGGTGCCAGATAAGTGGAAAATGGCAAATGTGATACCTATTTTCAAAACAGGTGACAGGTCCTTAGCTTCGAACTATAGACCAATAAGCCTAACCTCCATAGTAGGAAAATTTATGGAATCAATAATTGCCGAGGCAGTTCGTAGCCACCTTGAAAAGCATAAATTAATCAACGAATCTCAGCATGGTTTTACAAAGGGGCGTTCCTGCCTTACGAATTTATTAACTTTTTTCACTAAGGTATTTGAGGAGGTAGATCATGGTAATGAATATGATATTGTGTATATGGACTTCAGTAAGGCCTTTGACAGGGTCCCACATCAGAGACTATTGAGGAAAATTAAGGCACATGGAATAGGAGGAGAATTTTTTTCCTGGATAGAGGCATGGTTGACAAATAGGAAGCAGAGAGTTTGCATAAATGGGGAGAAATCAGAGTGGGGAAGCGTCACGAGCGGTGTTCCACAGGGGTCAGTGTTGGGCCCCCTGCTGTTCACAATCTACATAAACGACATAGATGAGGGCATAAAGAGCGACATCGGCAAGTTTGCCGATGACACCAAAATAGGTCGTCGAATTCATTCTGACGAGGACATTGGAGCACTCCAGGAAGATTTGAATAGACTGATGCAGTGGTCGGAGAAGTGGCAGATGTAGTTTAATATAGACAAATGCAAAGTTCGAAATGTTGGACAGGACAATAACCATGCCACATATAAACTAAATAATGTAGATCTTAATATTACGGATTGCGAAAAAGATTTAGGAGTTCTGGTTAGCAGTAATCTGAAACCAAGACAACAGTGCATAAGTGTTCGCAATAAAGCTAATAGAATCCTTGGCTTCATATCTAGAAGTATAAATAATAGGAGTCCTCAGGTTGTTCTTCAACTCTATACATCCTTGGTTAGGCCTCATTTAGATTATGCTGCACAGTTTTGGTCACCGTATTACAGAATGGATATAAATTCTCTGGAAAATGTACAAAGGAGGATGACAAAGTTGATCCCATGTATCAGAAACCTTCCCTATGAGGATAGACTAAGGGCCCTGAATCTGCACTCTCTAGAAAGACGTAGAATTAGGGGGGATATGATTGAGGTGTATAAATGGAAGACAGGAATAAATAAAGGGGATGTAAATAGTGTGCTGAAAATATCTAGCCTAGACAGGACTCGCAGCAATGGTTTTAAGTTGGAAAAATTCAGATTCAGGAAGGATATAGGAAAGTACTTGTTTGGTAATAGAGTTGTGGATGAGTGGAACAAACTCCCGAGTACAGTTATAGAGGCCAGAACGTTGTGTAGCTTTAAAAATAGGTTGATAAATACATGAGTGGATGTGGGTGGGTGTGAGTTGGACCTGATAGCTTGTGCTACCAGGTCGGTTGCCGTGTTCCTCCCTTAAGTCAATGTGACCTGACCTGACTAGGTTGGGTGCATTGGCTTAAGCCGGTAGGAGACTTGGACCTGCCTCGCATGGGCCAGTAGGACTTCTGCAGTGTTCCTTCGTTCTTATGTTCTTATGTTCTAAGCAATCTGTGTGAGACAGAAAGTGCTCTTCTTAGCAATCTGTGTGAGGCAGAAAGTACTCTTCTAAGCAATCTGTGTGAGGTAGAGAGTACTCTTCTAAGCAATCTGTGTGAGGCAGAAAGTACTCTTCTAAGCAATCTGTGTGAGGCAGAAAGTACTCTTTTAAGCAATCTGTGTGAGGCAGAAAGTACTCTTCTAAGCAATCTGTGTGAGGCAGAAAGTACTCTTCTGTAAAAGTGAACTAGAAAAATGCATAAATCTCCGGTAACCATTTTCGTTACGGTGTGTTAAGTAGGCAGCCTCACTTGTCCTCTTGGCTTATGGCATTCTAAGACAACATTTGTTCATAGACTACTTATAGAACCTTTGAAAACACTGTTTTCATGGGATTGGCATTCCTACGTTCTCTGTAATAAGGCGTTTTCTCTGCGGTTATTACCTATGTTGTAATAGGTTATCTAATCTCGTTACTTTTATTTTTCCAGTCTTCAGTCTTTCTGATAGGTAAAGGGACACGTATGCAACTATGAAACATTTTATTAAGAACATAAGAACATAAGAACGAAGGAACACTGCAGAAGGCCTACTGGCCCATGCGAGGCAGGTCCAAGTCTCCTACCGGCTTAAGCCAATGCACCCAACCTAGTCAGGTCAGGTCACATTGACTTAAGGGAGGAACACGGCAACCGACCTGGTAGCACAAGCTATCAGGTCTAACTCACACCCACCCACATCCACTCATGTATTTATCCAACCTATTTTTAAAGCTACACAACGTTCTGGCCTCTATAACGGTACTTGGGAGTTTGTTCCACTCATCCACAACTCTATTACCAAACCAGTACTTTCCTATATCCTTCCTGAATCTGAATTTTTCCAACTTAAAACCATTGCTGCGAGTCCTGTCTAGGCTAGATATTTTCAGCACACTATTTACATCCCCTTTATTTATTCCTGTCTTCCATTTGTACACCTCAATCATATCCCCCCTAATTCTTCGTCTTTCTAGAGAGTGCAGTTTCAGGGCCCTTAGTCTATCCTCATAGGGAAGGTTTCTGATACATGGGATCAACTTTGTCATCCTCCTTTGTACATTTTCCAGAGAATTTATATCCATTCTGTAATACGGTGACCAAAACTGTGCAGCATAATCTAAATGAGGCCTAACCAAGGATGTATAGAGTTGAAGAACAACCTGAGGACTCCTATTATTTATGCTTCTTGATATGAAGCCAAGGATTCTATTAGCTTTATTGCGAACACTTATGCACTGTTGTCTTGGTTTCAGATTACTGCTAACCAGAACTCCTAAATCTTTTTCGCAATCCGTAATATTAAGATCTACATTATTTAGTTTATATGTGGCATGGTTATTGTCCTGTCCAACATTTAGAACTTTGCATTTGTCTATATTAAACTGCATCTGCCACTTCTCCGACCACTGCATCAGTCTATTCAAATCTTCCTGGAGTGCTCGAATGTCCTCGTCAGAATGAATTCGACGGCCTATTTTGGTGTCATCGGCAAACTTGCCGATGTCGCTCTTTATGCCCTCATCTATGTCGTTTATGTAGATTGTGAACAGCAGGGGGCCCAACACTGACCCCTGTGGAACACCGCTCGTGACACTTCCCCATTCTGATTTCTCCCCATTTATGCAAACTCTCTGCTGCCTATTTGTCAACCATGCCCCTATCCAGGAAAAAATTTCTCCTCCTATTCCATGTGCTTTAATTTTCCTCAATAGTCTCTGATGTGGGACCCTGTCAAAAGCCTTACTGAAGTCCATATACACAATATCATATTCATTACCATGATCTACCTCCTCAAATACCTTAGTGAAAAAAGTTAATAAATTCGTAAGGCAGGAACGCCCCTTTGTAAAACCATGCTGAGATTCGTTGATTAATTTATGTTTTTCAAGGTGGCTACGAACTGCCTCGGCAATTATTGATTCCATAAATTTTCCCACTATGGAGGTTAGGCTTATTGGTCTATAGTTCGAAGCTAAGGACCTGTCACCTGTTTTGAAAATAGGTATCACATTTGCCATTTTCCACTTATCTGGCACCATGCCAGTTTGTAGTGATATGTTGAAAAGATTAGCCAAAGGGGTGCTAAGCTCCTCTTTACATTCCTTTAGAACCCTTGCATACAGTTCATCAGGGCCTGGGGATTTGTTAGGTTTTAATTTATCTATTTGCCTAAGGACCATGTCACTTGTGACCCTAATAGTGCACAGTTTATTATCGTCCTGTTCTACATAATTTATCATTACTGGAATATCGCTGGTATCCTCCTGTGTAAAAACTGAGAGGAAGTATGTGTTAAAAATTCTACACATTTCCTTATCACTGTCAGTGAGCTGACCCGAGGAACTTTTGAGTGGGCCTATCTTGTCCCTGATCTTACTTCTGTATACCTGAAAGAATCCTTTTGGGTTAGTCTTCGATTCTCTTGCAACTTTAACCTCATAATCTCTTTTTGCTTTTCTAATTCCCTTTTTTATTTCTCTCTTTAACTGAATATATCGATTTCTCAATTGCCCCTCTCCTCTTTTGATTTGCCTATATATGCCTCTCTTTTGACCAATCAGATATTTTAATCTATTGTTCATCCATTTAGGATCATTTTTGTTTGATCTGATTTCCCTATTTGGAACATAATTTGACTGAGCAGCTAGAACTATGCCCTGGAAAGCATCATATCGGCAACCATCACCACCTACCTGACCCTTAATCAGGTCATTCCAGTTCAGCCCACCTAAGTAATTTTTCAGTCCTATGAAATCAGCCAAGCGAAAGTCAGGGACGGAGACTTGATTGCCATTATTAGGGGAATTCCATGATATATTAAAACTGAGTGATTTGTGATCACTTTCCCCAAGCTCATCATTAACCTCAAGATTATTAATTAGTGTTTCCCTACTGGCAAGAACCAAGTCAAGGATGTTATTTCCCCTAGTTGGCTCTGTCACAAACTGTTTTAAAAAACAATCCTGGATCGTATCAAGAAAGTCACCTGACTCTAAATTTCCTGTCAAATTGCTCCAGTCAATCTGTCTATAGTTGAAATCTCCCATTAGCACAACATTTTCGTATGTAGATGCCTTCCGAATTTCGTCCCATAGAAGTTTACTGCACTCCCTATCAAGATTTGGGGCCCTGTAAATCACACCCAAAATTAGTTTTTCTCGGCCCTCGAGAAGCTGTAACCAAACAGATTCAGTGGCTGACGCTTCTAATTTAATATCTTGTCTAACACAACAATTTAAATTGTCTCTGACATACATCGCTACTCCACCACCTTTCCTGTTGACCCTGTCAGTGTGGAATAATTTATAGCCTTGTATGTGACATTCAGAGGGCATCTCTCTATCTTTCAGATTGAGCCAGGTCTCTGTTATAGCAATAATATCTATGTTTCCTGCACTTGCAATTAATCTTAGCTCATCTATCTTATTTCTTACACTCCTGCTATTAGTATAGTAAACCTTAAGGGAGCTAGTCCCTTGCTGCCCTCTGCTGTCCCCCTTTGTCTGCTGACCTGATCTATTGTCTTTATTTATAACTTCATGTTGAATGCCTTTTATACATTTACTGTTTCCAACCCAAGTGTTGCAACCTGCTTGTTTCCCACACACACCCATACCTCTATCTTCCATCAAAAAATCATAGGCATTTCACCAATGCCTTCTCAATCGAGTCTGCAAGTGCTACCACCCCAGCCCCAGAGAGATGTACCCCATCCCTTGCATACATATCATGTTTGCCATAAAAGTTGTTCCAGTTGTCAATGAATGGGATTGCAAGTTCCTTGCAGTATCTGTCTAGCCAGCAATTTACACCAATTGCCCTAGACAACCATTCATTTCCTACTCCCCTTCTAGGCAAGATGCTACATATGATTGGGATCCCTCCCTTAGACTTAATGAAATCTATAGCTGACCTGTACTTATCTAGCAGCTCTTCTCTCCTACCCTTCCCAATATCATTTCCACCAGCACTGAGACAGATAATGGGCTTGTTCCCATTACCTGACATGATATTATCCAGCCTGTTGAGAATGTCCCCAACACCAGCTCCAGGGAAGCACACTCTATCTCTCATCTTCTTATTCCTATTACAAAAAGCACGGTCCATATATCTTACCTGAGAGTCACCAACCACAAGAATGCGCTTACCTCCATTAGCAGGGGCAGTAGTACCCTTACCTTCACTGGCCACTGAAGTACATTCATCCTGAAGAACAGAGAAGCGATTTCCTACCTTCAGATCTTCACTCTTAACTTTCCTTACTCTGATGCGCCTTCCATTACTGTGAACCACTCGCCACTTGTAGCAGGTGCTGGACTGCACCTCACTGCTGGTAGCCGTTGCTACCTCCCCCACTACAGCCTCCTCACAGCGAGAGACAGACTGCACCTCACTTGAAGCCTCATTCCCCACAACTCCAGCCACCTCACACTCTCTCCCAGACCCATTGAGGTGGACCTTCAGCCTCCTAATCTCCTCCTGGAGAAGCAAGACCTCCTCCTTCAACTCTCCAACCTCAATTTTTAAAACACTGCAGAAGCAAGCCATGCTTTGTAACCGTCCACACTAATCCCCAAAGCAGGCACACACAGTGAAGGTGAAGATGTTTCTCATCATCGGCAGGTCTTGTAAATGTCTGTCAACATGGTCGAGTCTTGTAAATGTCTGTTAACATGATCAACTCCTGTAAATGTCTGTTAACATGATCAAATATCTTAAATGCCTTTCACCGTGAACAAGTGCTTTCAGTGTGTATCATCGGCAGCATGTCTTGGAAATGTCTTTCAACATGACGTCCTGTAAATGTTCACCACTGTAAACTATTCTTGTAAATGTCTGTTATCATGAGCAAGTCTTCTAAATGACTGGCAACAAGAATTACTTTCGTAAATGTCATTATGACATCTTATAAATGTGTCAAGTCTTGTTAGGTGTGACTGATTTGACAGGACAATTAACTGGGAGAGATAAATGTAAAAAAAATACGTATAATACGATTGTACAAGCATCAAGATGCAGAAGAGATGTAGAAGAAACATAATACGACAGGAAATATCTGATGGGAAGTAACAGAGGAAGTATCAGAGAGGAAACATGCAATAGAAAATATCAGGTAGGAAATCTTGCCGGATAATTCCTATCTGATATTTCCTCTCTGGTTTTTCCTTTCTGATAAGAGATACCCGATAGGATATATCAGATAAATATCAGCTAGAGAAATGTCAGATAAGAAATATATGGAGAAATATCAAACAGAAAATATCAAATAATACGATAGCTCGACCGAAAATATCGGATGACGGGAAAGCACTAACGAAACATTAATAACATTTCCATGGCAATAAAACGTTTCTACTTATAAAACGCTACTTAATGGGAACGCTTCAACATATGAAGCGTTATTTAGTGGGAAAAGCTGCTACACGTAAAACGTTACTTCATGCTAAACGTTACTGCATATAAAAAGTTAATTCGTGACAAGCTTTGTTACATATATAACGTTGCTTAGTGGATGTTACTACACATAAAGCGTTACTTAGTGTTAACATTACAACACTTAAAACGTTAGTTACCTCACGGTAAACGTTACTGCATATAAAACATTTCTTCATGGACAATGGTACAACATAGAGCGTTAGTACACATAAATTATTGTTTGTTGGGGAACGTTACCAAACAGAAAACGTTAATACACACAAGACATCGCTAACCAGAGTACGGGTGGGGTTAGAACCCATGACAAGTGAGTTATAAAACTCAATGCGTTTGTTTACAGTCGTTTTATTACGAGTTCGTGAGTCAAGACGTTACTACAAAGAAAACGTTTCTGCATAGAAAACACCATTGCATGGAGAACTTCATTGAGAAGAAAACGTCATATGATGAAAAAAAACGTCACTGCATTTGAAACATAACTGCTGTGGAAAGGTCACTGTAACGTAATATGTTGTTTTCCAGGATACTGAAACAAAAATATTGACAAGCAGACGACATCCCCACTCATCAGCTAGCAAGGTGAAAACATTACATAAGAACATAAGAAAGAAGAAACACTGCAACAGGCCTACTGACCCATGCGGAGCAGGTCCATGTCCCCCCCCCCGGATTAGACCAATGACCTCCCCCGGATTAGCCCAATGACCCACCCAGTCTGGTCATCTCTACTCAAGGATGGAGCACTGCTCCAGACCCAGCAGCACAAGCTAGTCAGGTCCAACTCACGCCCACCCACAGCCACTCATGTATTTATCTAACCTATTTTTAAAACTACACAACGTTTTAGCCTGAATAACTGTACTCGGGAGTTTGTTCCACTCATCCACAACTCTATTACCAAACCAGTGCTTTCCTATATCCTTCCTTTATCCTTCCTATATCCCTTTTATTTATTCCTGTTTTCCATTTATACACCTCGATCATATCCCCCCTAATTCTACGCCTTTCGAGAGAGTGCAGATTCAGAGCCCTCAGTCTATCCTCATAGGGAAGATTTCTGATACATGGGATCATCTTTGTCATCCTCCTCTGTACGTTTTCCAGAGCATTTATATCCATTCTGTAATACGGTGACCAGAACTGAGCAGCATAGTCTAGATGAGGCCTAACCAAGGATATACAGAGTTGAAGAACAACCTGAGGACTTCTATTATTTATACTTCTAGATATGAAGCCAAGAATTCTGTTAGCTTTATTGCGAACACTAATGCACTGTTGTCTTGGTTTTAGATTACTGCTAACCAGAACTCCTAAATCCTTTTCGCAATCAGTAGTGTTAAGATCTACATTATTTAGTTTATATGTGGCATGGTTATTTAACTGTCCAACATTTAGAACTTTGCATTTGTCAATATTAAACTGCATCTGCCATTTCTCCGACCATTGCATCAGTCTATTCAAATCATTCTGGAGTGCTCTAGTGTCCTCATTAGAATGAATTGGACGACCTATTTTGGTGTCATCTGCAAATTTGCTTATGTCGCTATTTATTCCCTCATCTATGTCGTTTATGTAAATTGTGAACAACAACGGGCCCAACACTGATCCCTGAGGAACACCGCTTGTGACGTGCCCCCATTCTGATTTCTCCCCAATTATGCCAACTCTCTGCTGTCTATTTGTCAGCCATGCCTCTACCCAGGAAAAAATTTCTCCTCCTATTCCGTGTGCCTCAAGTTTCCTCAATAGCCTCTGGTGTGGAACTCTATCGAAAGCCTTACTGAAGTCCATATACACAATATCATATTCATTACCATGATCTACCTCTTCAAACACCTTAGTGAAAAAAGTTAGTAAATTCGTAAGACAGGAACGCCCCTTTGTAAAACCGTGTTGAGATTCATTAATCAATCTGTGCCTGTCAAGATGGCTACGAATTGCTTCGGCAATTATTGATTCCATAAATTTTCCCACTATGGAGGTAAGGCTTATTGGTCTATAGTTCTAAGCCAAGGACCTGTCACCTGCCTTGTAAATAGGTATTACATTTGCCATTTTCCACTTATCAGTCACTATGCCAGTTTGTAGTGATATGTTAAAAAGATAACCCAAAGGTATGCTAAGTTCCTCTTTATATTCCTTTAACACCCTTGGAAACAGTTCATCAGGACCTGGGGATTTGTAAGGTTTTAGTTTCTCTATTTGTCTGAGGACCATGTCACTAGTTACCGCAATCGTACATAGTTTATTATCATCCTGTTCTACATAATCTATTATTTCAGGAATATCGCTAGTATTTTCCTGGTTGAAAACTGAGAGGAAGTAGGTATTTAGAATTTCACACATATCCTTATCACTGTCAGTGATCTGACCAGAGTTACTCTTAAGTGGGCCAATCTTGTCCCTAATCTTACTTCTGTATACCTGAAAGAACCCTTTTGGGTTAGTCTTTGAATCCCTTGCGACCTTAGCCTCATAATCCCTTTTTGTTTTTCTTATTCCTTTCTCTATTTCTCTCTTTAATTGAATATATTGATTTCTTAACTGCCCATCCCCTCTTTTGATACGCCTATATATGCCTCTCTTTTGACCAATGAGATGTTTTAATCTATTGTTCATCCATTTGGGATCATTTTTGTTAGATCTAATTTCCCTACTCGGAACAAAAGTTGTCTGGGCAGCTAGAACTATGCTCTGAAAAACGTCATATTGGCAACCAAGATCACCTACCTGACCCATAGTCAGGACATCCCAATTTAGCCCACCCAGGTAATTTTTCAGTCCCATGAAGTCGGCCAAGCGAAAATCTGGGACAGAGATTTGATTACAGTTATCTGGGTAATTCCATGATATATTGAAACTAAGTGATTTGTGATCACTTTCCCCAAGCTCATCATTAACCTCAAGATTATTAATTAGTGAATCTTTGTTCGCAAGAACCAAGTCAAGCAGATTGTTTCCTCTAGATGGTTCTGTCATAACCTGTTTTAAAAAGCAATCCTGAACCATATCAAGAAAGTCACTAGACTCAAGATTTCCTGTCATATTGTTCCAATCAATTTGTCTAAAGTTAAAATCTCCCATTATCACCACATTTTCATATCTAGATGCCTTATGAATTTCGTCCCATAACAGCTTACTGCCCTCTCTATCAAGGTTTGGGGGCCTATAAATGACACCCATAATTAATTTGTCACGTCCCTCGAGAAACTGTAGCCAAACAGATTCTGTGTTCGATGTTTCTAATCTTATATCATGTCTAAGACAACAATTTAAATTTCTCTGATATACATCGCCACACCACCACCCTTCCTGTTGACCCTATCGGTGTGGAATAGTTTATAACCATGTATGTTGCATTCAGAAGGCATTTCTCTATCATTCAGGTTGAACCAGGTCTCTGTTATACCAATAATATCTATATTACCTACACTTGCAAGTAATCTTAGCTCATCTATCTTATTTCTTAGACTCCTACTATTTGTATAGTTAACCTTAAGGGAGCTAGTTACTCGTTGCCCTCTACTATCTCTCTTTGTTTGCTGATCAGTTGATTTGCAATTACCAGTAACTTTATTTTGAATATCGTCTTTTAAACATATCCCTGAGGTATCCCGGTAATAACTGCTGTTTTTGACCCTAATGCTGCAGCCTGATTGTTTCCCACAAACACCCATACCTCTATAATCTATCAGTTTAAATTCCTAGACAAGTCATCAATTACCCTCTCAATTGAATTGGCTAATGCAACCACTCCATCCCCAGAGAGATGAACCCCATCTCTTGCATATATATCACGTTTGCCAAAGAATAGGTCCCAGTTATCAATGAATAGGATTGTAAGTTCCTTGCAGTACCTGTCTAGCCAGCAATTTATACCAATTGCCCTAGACATCCATTCATTGCCCACTCCCTTTCTAAGCAAGATGCTACATATGACTGGGATCCCTCCCTTAGACCTAACTACTTCTATGGCTGACCTGTACTTATCCAGCAGCTCCTCTCTCCTGCCCTTCCCAATGTCATTACCCCCAGCACTAAGACAGATAATGGGCTAGTTCCCATTACCTGCCATAATATTATCCAACCTGCTGGCTATGTCACCAACACCAGCTCCAGGAAGACACACTCTCTGTCTGACCTTTCTGTCTCTGTTACAAAATGCACGGTCCATATATCTTACCTGAGAATCGCCTACTATTAAAATATTCTTACCTTGATTAGCAGGGGAATCAGTGGTACCTTCAACCTCACTAACCACTGAAGTACACTCGTCTTGGAGAGCAGAGAATTGACTTCCTACCTTCACATCTTCTCTATTAAATCTCCTCATCTTCCTTCTTCCTGAACTGTGAACCACTTGCCACTTAAAGCGGCTGCCACTATCACTGCTGGTGACCATTCCTTCCTTACCAGCTAAATCCTTCTCACACTCGCTCCCAAACTCATCTGTGCGAAGCTTCAGCCTCCTATTTTCCTCCTGAAGAAGTAGAATCTCCTTCTTCAACACTTGAACCTGAGATTCTAAAACACTACAACAAGCCATGGTGCTTGGTAACAGCCCACGCTAACTCCCAAGAGCTTAGGCAGGTATGACCGCAGGTGAACACTGACCTCAGCGTTAAATCTTAGATACCTTGGTGTAGATGTAACCTTCAATAAATCCACCATACCACAACTAAATATGAAATGCAAAGATAGGGTAGATGCTCTCATAGCTATTGCTGGCTACTGCCCTAACTATAGTGCTAATGTGAGAATGATGTACAAAGCTTATGTTAGGTCCTTAACTGATTATGATCTTCCCATGTTGATATTAGCTAGGGAAAGTTCTCTCCGACCCTTGGAGTGAACGCAAAATGAAGCCCTAAGAATTATTCTTGGCTGTCCCATATCTACCAAGGCTCTTAATAGGAGCTTGGTATCTCTAGTGTTAATGATAGGATTATTGAGATTAACACTGTACTTGATATTATAATGTTAGGGAATGAACCAAACAATGTCACTATGAATCTTACTAAATGTCTAGAAGTAAATATACATAGATCCAAATGGGTTGTGAAAACATGCAATTACATTTTTATAACCTGCATGAGCTGTATCACTGTAGACAACAAAAGCATTTCACCCCTCCATGGAAGATATGTTCGTTTAATATCACATACTGCAAGTCCCTCCCAAGAAGCTCATTACTAGTAATCCCTTTCTTAAATCACTTGTAAAAGCAACTACTCAAGAAGAAATTTCTTGCCTAGCTGGTAGTAATAAATTCTCACAAGTTCTAAGCAGGAGTCTTCTGGCAGGGCTGCATCTGCTCTTGTTGCAACCTCCCTAGTTAAGAACGATAACAACTTTGTTGAGTTAGGCATAAGAATTAACAACTGGGCGTCTGCACTGCAAACTGAATTGTTTGCCATCCTAATGGCGCTAAATTTAACTTATGATACTGAGTTTGTCTCCATCATCATTACTGATTCCATGTCATCACTGAAGGCTCTTGACTCACACAAAGATAAAGGTTTATTTCTTTGTAAAGGTTACAATGTGTAATTAATGCTCATTGGAGAAGCCAAGTACAGGTACTTAAAAATCCGGGAAACAGGAATTAATGTACAATTGCTATAGATCCCATCACATAATGGATTACTCCTTAGTGATAAAGTTGATATGTTAGCCAAGAAGAGCACCCTGAAGGAGAATGTAGAATATAACTTGGGTATATCTGTGTTTAGCATTAGGAATAATATTAGGAGTGAAATAAATATTGAAAATGAATATTATAGAAATGCAATTAGGAACCTGAGTAGATCTATAACCCACTATGATAACACGAACGTAGATAAGTACGTTTATGGAGCAACTTGCAATGAGAACAGACTTACTGATATTGTAGTCTCCAGGCTTAGGCATGGTTACAAATACTTCTGACAGTTTGGGAGACACACACATGAAGATCAGACGAAATGCAAATTATGTGGTCAGGCCTATGGTCACTATCTTGAATACTATGTGCTTAATTATTAAGTTGTTGGGTAATATAGAGACAAACAATATAATAACCTATGTGACATGTCAAGATATCTTATTAATGAAAATAAGCTACTTGATATAATAAGCAAATTTCCTAAATTTGCTTTTAACAGATAAATGAACTGTAGATATAAATCGAGAAGTACTCCTGTTAACTCTTTTGGGGCCAAGTAACTAGGCCTTTTGTGCATCCATATGCTCTTGCGCTACCGTCCACTGCATGGATGTGAGGTCACAATAAAATAGCCAGTTCACTGGCAAAATCTAAAATCTGGGACACTTTACTATTAGTAAAATGTTACTCCATATGAAACGTTACGATTTTAGAAACTTTACTACAAGAGACACGTTGTTACAATGAATACAGTGCTACACTGGATGCTTAACTACAATGGATGCTTTTCTACACTAGATGGTTTATTTCAATGGATGCCTTAATACACTGAGTGGTTTACTACAGTGAATGCTTTACTACAGTCATTCGTCTCACACTGCCTGGGAATTGAACCCGGTTCATTTTTGTTGCGATTCGTTATTCTTCGGTTGAACCTTAAGTCAATTTTCAAATATCAAGTTTCGAATAAGACTAACGTTTGTGTGTCATTGGGTAAGTGAATCAGAACATTAAAGCAAGACTTCGATAACTATCCTTAACTCCTCTTAAAAGTTGAGAAGTTAAACTCTAGAGAGGGTAACTAACTTCAGTGTGCCAGCAAGAAGAGAAGTGTAATGAAGGAAAGCTAAACAGAAAGTCACTGTAAGTAATGGAAAATAACAAGACAAGTTACTGAATAGCCTTTTATTAAGACTACTTATCGATCGTGTATATGCATGTAGGTTTGCCAGGTCGGGTCCTGACCCGGGACTTCTCCATATGGCGACGCGGCACACATAGCATAGCCCTGGACACGAAGTGAGTCGTAGTTGCATACGAGTTTCTTCAGTCTTGTTGACAGTGCGCTGTTTGGAACAGTAGTAATGACAGAGAGAGAAGTTTGGGTTATATTAGGGAAATGATGAAATCGTGAGGATTGTCCCTGAGAGTACTGTGAAGAAACTGATGCTTGTTCTGGAAAGAAACTGATGTTTGTGCTGGAGAGACACCGGTGTTTGTGCTAGGAAGAAAATAATGTTTGCGGGGGAAAGAAACCCTTAGTTTGTGCTGGGAAAGAACCCATGGTTTGTGCTGGGAAGAAACCGTTGGTTTGCGCTGGGAAATAACCCTTGGTTTGTGCTAGGAAGGAACCCTCGGTTTGTGCTGGGAAGGAACCCTTGGTTTGTGCTGGGAATAAACCCATGGTTTGTGCTAGGAAAAAACACTCGGTTTGTGCTGGGAAGGAACTCTTGGTTTGTACTGGGATGGAACCCTTAGTTTATGCTGGAAATGAACCCATGGTTTGTGCTAGGAAGGAACCCTCGGTTTGTGCTGGAAAGGAACCCTCGGTTTGTGCTGGGAAGGAACCCTCGGTTTGTGCTTGGAAGGAACCCTTTGTTTGTACGGGGAAGGAACCCTTGGTTTGTGCTGGGAATAAAACCATGGTTTATGCTAGGAAGGAACCCTCATTTTGTACTGGAAAGGAACCCTTGGATTGCGCTGGGAAGGAACTCTTGGTTTGTGCTGGAAAGTAACCCTTGGTTTGTGCTGGGAAGGAATCCTTGGTTTGTGCTGGGAAGGAACTCTTGGTTTGTGCTGGGAAGTAACCCTTCGTTTGTGCTGGGAAGGAATCCTTGGTTTGTGCTGGGAATGACCCTTGGTATGTGCTGGGAAGTAATCTTTGGTTTGTGCTGGGAAGGAATCCTTGGTTTGTGCTGGGTAGGAACTTTTGGTTTGTGCTAGGAAGGAATTCTTGGTTTGTGCTGGGAAGCAACCCTCGGTTTATGCTGGGAAGGAACTCTTTGTTTGTGCTGGAAAGTAACCCTTGGTTTGTGCTGGGAAGGAACCCTTGGTTTGTGCTGGGAAGGAACTCTTGGTTTGTGCTGGAAAGTAACCCTTGGTTTGTGCTGAGAAGGAATCCTTGGTTTGTGCTGGGAAGGAACCTTTGGTTTGTGCTGGGAAGGAACCCTTGGTTTGTGCTGGGAAGGAACTTTGGTTTGTACTGGGAAGTAACGCTTAGTTTGTGTTGGGAAGGAAACCAATTTTTGTGTAGGGAATAAACTCATTGTTTGTGCTAGGAGGGAACCCTTGGTTTATGCTGGGATGGAACCTTTGGTTTGTGGTGGGAAGCAACCATTGGTTTGTGCAAGGAAGGAACCCTTGGTTTGTGCTGGGAAGGAACCCTTGGTTTGTGTTATGAAGGAACCCTTGTTTTGTGCTAGGAAGTAACCCTTGGTTTGTGCTGGGAAGGAATCCTTGGTTTGTGCTGGGAAGGAACTCTTGGTTTGTGCTGGGAAGTAACCCTTGGTTTGTGCTGGGAAGGAATCCATGATTTGTGCTGGGAAGGAACTTTAGGTTTGTGCTGGGAAGTAACCCTTCGTTTGTGCTGGGAAGGAATCCTTGGTTTGTGCTGGGAATGAACCCTTGGTTTGTGCTGGGAAGTAATTTTTGGTTTGTGCTGTGAAGGAATCCTTGGTTTGTGCTGGGTAGGAACTTTTGGTTTGTGCTAGGAAGGAATCCTTGGTTTGTGCTGCGAAGCAACCCTCGGTTTGTGCTGGGAAGGAACTCTTTGTTTGTGCTGGGAAGAAACCCTTGGTTTGTGCTGGGAAGGAACTCTTGGTTTGTGCTGGAAAGTAACACTTGGTTTGTGCTGGGAAGGATACCTTGGTTTGTGCTGGGAAGGAACTCTTCGTTTGTGCTGGGAAGTAACCCTTGGTTTGTGCTGGGAAGGAACTCTTAATTTGTGCTGGGAAGTAACCCTTGGTTTGTGCTGGGAAGAAACCCTCGGTTTGTGCTGGGAAGGAACCCTTGGTTTGTGCTGGGAATAAACCCATGGTTTGTGCTAGGAAAAAACACTCGGTTTGTGCTGGGAAGGAACTCTTGGTTTGTACTGGGATGGAACCCTTAGTTTATGCTGGAAATGAACCCATGGTTTGTGCTAGGAAGGAACCCTCGGTTTGTGCTGGAAAGGAACCCTCGGTTTGTGCTGGGAAGGAACCCTCGGTTTGTGCTTGGAAGGAACCCTTTGTTTGTACGGGGAAGGAACCCTTGGTTTGTGCTGGGAATAAAACTATGGTTTGTGCTAGGAAGGAACCCTCATTTTGTACTGGAAAGGAACCCTTGGATTGTGCTGGGAAGGAACTCTTGGTTTGTGCTGGAAAGTAACCCTTGGTTTGTGCTGGGAAGGAATCCTTGGTTTGTGCTGGGAAGGAACTCTTGGTTTGTGCTGGGAAGTAACCCTTCGTTTGTGCTGGGAAGGAATCCTTGGTTTGTGCTGGGAATGACCCTTGGTATGTGCTGGGAAGTAATCTTTGGTTTGTGCTGGGAAGGAATCCTTGGTTTGTGCTGGGTAGGAACTTTTGGTTTGTGCTAGGAAGAAATCCTTGGTTTGTGCTGGGAAGCAACCCACGGTTTATGCTGGGAAGGAACTCTTTGTTTGTGCTGGAAAGTAACCCTTGGTTTGTGCTGGGAAGGAACCCTTGGTTTGTGCTGGGAGGGAACTCTTGGTTTGTGCTGGAAAGTAACCCTTGGTTTGTGCTGAGAAAGAATCCTTGGTTTGCGCTGGGAAGGAACCTTTGGTTTGTGCTGGGAAGGAACCCTTGGTTTGTGCTGGGAAGGAACTTTGGTTTGTACTGGGAAGTAACGCTTAGTTTGTGTTGGGAAGGAAACCAATTTTTGTGTAGGGAATAAACTCATTGTTTGTGCTAGGAGGGAACCCTTGGTTTATGCTGGGATGGAACCTTTGGTTTGTGGTGGGAAGCAACCATTGGTTTGTGCAAGGAAGGAACCCTTGGTTTGTGCTGGGAAGGAACCCTTGGTTTGTGTTATGAAGGAACCCTTGGTTTGTGTTATGAAGGAACCCTTGGTTTGTGCTAGGAAGTAACCCTTGGTTTGTGCTGGGAAGGAATCCTTGGTTTGTGCTGGGAAGGAACTCTTGGTTTGTGCTGGGAAGTAACCCTTGGTTTGTGCTGGGAAGGAATCCATGGTTTGTGCTGGGAAGGAACTTTAGGTTTGTGCTGGGAAGTAACCCTTCGTTTGTGCTGGGAAGGAATCCTTGGTTTGTGATGGGAATGAACCCTTGGTTTGTGCTGGGAAGTAATCTTTGGTTTGTGCTGTGAAGGAATCCTTGGTTTGTGCTGGGTAGGAACTTTTGGTTTGTGCTAGGAAGGAATCCCTGGTTTGTGCTGGGAAGCAACCCTCGGTTTGTGCTGGGAAGGAACTCTTTGTTTGTGCTGGGAAGAAACCCTTGGTTTGTGCTGGGAAGGAACTCTTGGTTTGTGCTGGAAAGTAACCCTTGGTTTGTGCTGGGAAGGAAACCTTGGTTTGTGCTGGAAGGAACTCTTAGTTTGTGCTGGGAAGTAACCCTTGGTTTGTGCTGAGAAGGAACTCTTAATTTGTGCTGGGAAGTAACCCTTGGTTTGTGCTGGGAAGAAACCCTCGGTTTGTGCTGGGAAGGAACCCTTGGTTTGTGTTGGGAAGGAATCCTGGTTTGTGCTAGGAATGAACCCTTGGTTTGTGCTGGGAAGGAACCCTTGGTTTATTCCTGGAAGTAACCCTTGGTTTGTGCTGGGAAGGAACTCTTTGTTTGTAGTGGGAAGGAACCCTTGGTTTGTGTTGGGAAGGAAACCTTGGTTTGTGCTGGGAAGGAACCCTTGGTTTGTGCTGGGAAGGAACCCTTGGTTTGTGCTGGGATGGAACCCTTGATTTGTGCTGGGAAGGAACTCTTGATTTGTGGTGGGAAGGAACCCTTGGTTTGTGCTGGGAAGGAACCTTGGTTTGTGCTGGGAAGGAATCCTTGGTTTGTGCTGGTAAGCAACCTTTGGTTTGTGCTGGGAAGGAACCCTCGGTTTGTGCTGGGAAGAAAGCCTTGGTTTATGCTGGGATGGAACCCTCGGTTTCTGGTGGGAAGGAAACCTTGGTTTGCGCTGAGAAGGAACCCTTGGTTTGTGCTCGGAAGGAACCCTTGGTTTGTGCTGGGAAGGAACCCTTGATTTGTGCTGGGAAGGAGCCCTTGATTTGTGGTGGGAAGGAGCCCTTGGTTTGTGCTGGGAAGGAACCTTGGTTTGTGCTGGGAAGGAACCCTTGGTTTGTGTTGGGAAGGAACCCTTGGTTTGTGCTGGGAAGTAGCCTTTGGTTTGTGCTGGGAAGGAACCCTCGGTTTGTGCTGGGAAGAAATCCTTGGTTTATGCTGGGAAGGAACCCTCGGTTTGTGTTAGGAAGGAACCCTAGGTTTGTGCTCGGAAGTAAACCTTGGTTTGTGCTGGAAAGGAACTCTTGGTTTGTGGTGGGAAGTAACCTTTGGTTTGTGCTGGGAGGGAACCTTTGGTTTATGCTCGGAATTAACCCTTGGTTTGTGCTCGGAAGGAACCCTTGGTTTGTGCTGGGGAGGAACCCTTGGTTTGTACTGGGAAGGAACCCTTGGTTTGTGCTGGGAAGGAACCTTTGGTTTGCACTGGGAAGTAACGCTTGGTTTGTGCTGGGAAGGAAACCAATTTTTGTGCAGGGAATAAACCCATGGTTTGTTCTAGGAAGGAACCCTTGGTTTATGCTGGGATGGAACCTTTGGTTTGTGTTGGGAAGTAACCCTTGGTTTGTGCTGGGAAGGAGCTCTTGGTTTGTGCTGGGAAGTAACCCTTGATTTGTGCTGGGAAGGAATCCTTGGTTTGTGCTGGTAAGGAACTCTTGGTTTGTGCTGGGAAGTAACCCTTGGTTTGTGCTGGGAAGGAATCCTTGGTTTGTGCTGGGAAGGAACTTTTGGTTTGTGCTGGGAAGGAACCCTTGGTTTGTGCTGGGAAGTAACCCTTGGTTTGTGCAGGGAAGGTATTCTTGGTTTTTGCTGGGAAAGAACTCTTGGTTTGTGCTGGGAAGTAACCCTTGGTTTGCGCTGGGAAGGAATATTGGTTTGTGCTGGGAAGGAACTTTTGGTATGTGCGGGGAAGGAACCCTTGGTTTGTGCAGGGAAGGTATTCTTGGTTTGTGCTGGGAAAGAACTCTTGGTTTGTGCTGGGAAGTAACCCTTGGTTTGTTCTGGGAAGGAATATTGGTTTGTGCTGGGAACGAACTTTTGGTATGTGCTGGGAAGGAACTCTTTGTTTGTGCTGGGAAGTAACCCTTGGTTTGTGCTGGGAAGGAACTCTTGGTTTGCGCTGGGAAGTAACCCTTGGTTTGTGCTGGGAAGGAATCCTTGGTTTGTGCTGGAAAGGAACTCTTGGTTTGTGCTGGGAAGTAAAATTTGGTTTGTGCTGGGAAGGATCTGTTGGCTTGTGCTGGGAAGTAACCCTTGGTTTGTGCTGGGAAGGAACCCTCGGTTTGTGCTGGGAAGGAACCCTTGGTTTGTTTTGGGAAGGAACCCCTGGTTTGTACTAGGAAGGAACCCTTGGTTTGTGCTGAGAAGGAACCCTTTTTTTGTTCCTCGAAGTAACCCTTGGTTTGTGCTGGGAAGGATCCCTTGGTTTGTGGTGGGAAGGAACCCTTGGTCTGTGGTGGGAAGGAAAACTTGGTTTGTAGTGGGAAGGAACCCTTGGCTTGTGTTGGGAAGGAACCCTTGGCATGTGCTGGGAAGGACCCCTTGGTTTGTGCTGGGAAGGAACCCTTGGTTTGTGCTGGGAAGGAACTCTTGGTTTGTGCTGGGAAGGAACCCTAGGTTTGTGCTGAGAAGTAAACCTTGGTTTGTGCTGGGTAGGAACTCTTGGTTTGTGCTGGGAAGTAACCATTGGTTTGTGCTTGGAAGGAACCCTCCGTTTCTGCTAGGAAGTAACCCTTGGTTTTTGCTGGGAAGGAACCTTTGGTTTATGCTCGGAAGGAACCCTTGGTTTGTGCTCGGAAGGAACCCTTGGTTTGTGCTGGAGATGAACCCTTCGTTTGTACTGGGAGTAAACCCCTGGTTTGTGCTGGGAAGGAATTCTTGATTTGTGCTGGGAAGGAACTCTTGGTTTGTGCTGGGGAGGAATCCTTGATTTGTACTGGGAATAAACCCCTGGTTTGTACTGGGAATAAACCCCTGGTTTGTGATGGGAAGGAATCCTTGGTTTGTGCTGGAAAGGAATCCTTGGTTTATGCTGGGAAGGAACCTTCAGGTTGTGCTGGGAAGGAACCATCGGTTTGTGCTCGGAAGGAACCCTTGGTTTGTGCTGGGGAGTAACCATTGGTTTGTACTGGGAGTAAACCCCTGGTTTGTGCTAGGAAGGAATACTTGGTTTGTGCTGGGAAGGAACCCTTGGTTTATGCTGGGGAGGAATCCTTTATTTGTACTGGGAATAAACTCCTGGTTTGTACTGGGAATAAACCTCTGGTTTGTGATGGGAAGGAATCCTTGGTTTGTGCTGGAAAGAAATCCTTGGTTTATGCTAGGAAGGAACCTTCGGTTTGTGCTGGGAAGAAACCCTCGGTTTGTGCTGGGAAGGAACCCTTGGTTTGTGCTGGGAAGGAACCCCTGGTTTTTGCACGGAAGGAACCCTAGGTTTATGCTGGGAAGTAAATCTTGGCTTGTGCTGGGAAGAAACTCTTGGTTTGTGCTGGGAAGGAAGCTTTGGTTTGTGCACGGAAGGAACCCTAGGTTTATGCTGGGAAGTAAATCTTGGCTTGTGCTGGGAAGGAACCCTTGGTTTGTGCTGGGAAGGAACCCCTGGTTTGTGCACGGAAGGAACCCTAGGTTTATGCTGGGAAGTAAATCTTGGCTTGTGCTGGGAAGGAACCCTTGGTTTGTGCTGGGAAGGAACCCTTGGTTTTTGCTGGGAAGGATCCCTTGGTTTGTGCTGGGAAGGAACCCTTGGTTTGTGGTGGAAAGGAACCCTTGGTTTTTGCTGGGAAGGAACCCTCGGTTTGTGCTGAGAAGTAACCCTTCGTTTGTGCTGGGAAGTAACCCTTGGTTTCTGCTGGGAAGGAACTCTTGGTTTCTGCTGGGAAGGAACCTTTGGTTTGTGCTGGGAAGGAATCCTTGGTTTGTGCTGGGAATGAACCCTTGGTTTGTGCTGGGAAGTAATTTTTGGTTTGTGCTGTGAAGGAATCCTTGGTTTGTGCTGGGTAGGAACTTTTGGTTTGTGCTAGGAAGGAATCCTTGGTTTGTGCTGCGAAGCAACCCTCGGTTTGTGCTGGGAAGGAACTCTTTGTTTGTGCTGGGAAGAAACCCTTGGTTTGTGCTGGGAAGGAACTCTTGGTTTGTGCTGGAAAGTAACACTTGGTTTGTGCTGGGAAGGATACCTTGGTTTGTGCTGGGAAGGAACTCTTGGTTTGTGCTGGGAAGTAACCCTTGGTTTGTGCTGGGAAGGAACTCTTAATTTGTGCTGGGAAGTAACCCTTGGTTTGTGCTGGGAAGAAACCCTCGGTTTGTGCTGGGAAGGAACCCTTGGTTTGTGCTGGGAATAAACCCATGGTTTGTGCTAGGAAAAAACACTCGGTTTGTGCTGGGAAGGAACTCTTGGTTTGTACTGGGAAGGAACCCTCGGTTTGTGCTGGAAAGGAACCCTCGGTTTGTGCTGGGAAGGAACCCTCGGTTTGTGCTTGGAAGGAACCCTTTGTTTGTACGGGGAAGGAACCCTTGGTTTGTGCTGGGAATAAAACTATGGTTTGTGCTAGGAAGGAACCCTCATTTTGTACTGGAAAGGAACCCTTGGATTGTGCTGGGAAGGAACTCTTGGTTTGTGCTGGAAAGTAACCCTTGGTTTGTGCTGGGAAGGAATCCTTGGTTTGTGCTGGGAAGGAACTCTTGGTTTGTGCTGGGAAGTAACCCTTCGTTTGTGCTGGGAAGGAATCCTTGGTTTGTGCTGGGAATGACCCTTGGTATGTGCTGGGAAGTAATCTTTGGTTTGTGCTGGGAAGGAATCCTTGGTTTGTGCTGGGTAGGAACTTTTGGTTTGTGCTAGGAAGAAATCCTTGGTTTGTGCTGGGAAGCAACCCACGGTTTATGCTGGGAAGGAACTCTTTGTTTGTGCTGGAAAGTAACCCTTGGTTTGTGCTGGGAAGGAACCCTTGGTTTGTGCTGGGAAGGAACTCTTGGTTTGTGCTGGAAAGTAACCCTTGGTTTGTGCTGAGAAAGAATCCTTGGTTTGCGCTGGGAAGGAACCTTTGGTTTGTGCTGGGAAGGAACCCTTGGTTTGTGCTGGGAAGGAACTTTGGTTGTACTGGGAAGTAACGCTTAGTTTGTGTTGGGAAGGAAACCAATTTTTGTGTAGGGAATAAACTCATTGTTTGTGCTAGGAGGGAACCCTTGGTTTATGCTGGGATGGAACCTTTGGTTTGTGGTGGGAAGCAACCATTGGTTTGTGCAAGGAAGGAACCCTTGGTTTGTGCTGGGAAGGAACCCTTGGTTTGTGTTATGAAGGAACCCTTGGTTTGTGTTATGAAGGAACCCTTGGTTTGTGCTAGGAAGTAACCCTTGGTTTGTGCTGGGAAGGAATCCTTGGTTTGTGCTGGGAAGGAACTCTTGGTTTGTGCTGGGAAGTAACCCTTGGTTTGTGCTGGGAAGGAATCCATGGTTTGTGCTGGGAAGGAACTTTAGGTTTGTGCTGGGAAGTAACCCTTCGTTTGTGCTGGGAAGGAATCCTTGGTTTGTGATGGGAATGAACCCTTGGTTTGTGCTGGGAAGTAATCTTTGGTTTGTGCTGTGAAGGAATCCTTGGTTTGTGCTGGGTAGGAACTTTTGGTTTGTGCTAGGAAGGAATCCCTGGTTTGTGCTGGGAAGCAACCCTCGGTTTGTGCTGGGAAGGAACTCTTTGTTTGTGCTGGGAAGAAACCCTTGGTTTGTGCTGGGAAGGAACTCTTGGTTTGTGCTGGAAAGTAACCCTTGGTTTGTGCTGGGAAGGAAACCTTGGTTTGTGCTGGAAGGAACTCTTGGTTTGTGCTGGGAAGTAACCCTTGGTTTGTGCTGAGAAGGAACTCTTAATTTGTGCTGGGAAGTAACCCTTATTTTGTGCTGGGAAGAAACCCTCGGTTTGTGCTGGGAAGGAACCCTTGGTTTGTGTTGGGAAGGAATCCTGGTTTGTGCTAGGAATGAACCCTTGGTTTGTGCTGGGAAGGAACCCTTGGTTTATTCCTGGAAGTAACCCTTGGTTTGTGCTGGGAAGGAACTCTTTGTTTGTAGTGGGAAGGAACCCTTGGTTTGTGTTGGGAAGGAAACCTTGGTTTGTGCTGGGAAGGAACCCTTGGTTTGTGCTGGGAAGGAACCCTTGGTTTGTGCTGGGATGGAACCCTTGATTTGTGCTGGGAAGGAACTCTTGATTTGTGGTGGGAAGGAACCCTTGGTTTGTGCTGGGAAGGAACCTTGGTTTGTGCTGGGAAGGAATCCTTGGTTTGTGCTGGTAAGCAACCTTTGGTTTGTGCTGGGAAGGAACCCTCGGTTTGTGCTGGGAAGAAAGCCTTGGTTTATGCTGGGATGGAACCCTCGGTTTCTGGTGGGAAGGAAACCTTGGTTTGCGCTGAGAAGGAACCCTTGGTTTGTGCTCGGAAGGAACCCTTGGTTTGTGCTGGGAAGGAACCCTTGATTTGTGCTGGGAAGGAGCCCTTGATTTGTGGTGGGAAGGAGCCCTTGGTTTGTGCTGGGAAGGAACCTTGGTTTGTGCTGGGAAGGAACCCTTGGTTTGTGTTGGGAAGGAACCCTTATTTTGTGCTGGGAAGTAGCCTTTGGTTTGTGCTGGGAAGGAACCCTCGGTTTGTGCTGGGAAGAAATCCTTGGTTTATGCTGGGAAGGAACCCTCGGTTTGTGTTAGGAAGGAACCCTAGGTTTGTGCTCGGAAGTAAACCTTGGTTTGTGCTGGAAAGGAACTCTTGGTTTGTGGTGGGAAGTAACCTTTGGTTTGTGCTGGGAGGGAACCTTTGGTTTATGCTCGGAATTAACCCTTGGTTTGTGCTCGGAAGGAACCCTTGGTTTGTGCTGGGGAGGAACCCTTGGTTTGTACTGGGAAGGAACCCTTGGTTTGTGCTGGGAAGGAACCTTTGGTTTGCACTGGGAAGTAACGCTTGGTTTGTGCTGGGAAGGAAACCAATTTTTGTGCAGGGAATAAACCCATGGTTTGTTCTAGGAAGGAACCCTTGGTTTATGCTGGGATGGAACCTTTGGTTTGTGTTGGGAAGTAACCCTTGGTTTGTGCTGGGAAGGAGCTCTTGGTTTGTGCTGGGAAGTAACCCTTGATTTGTGCTGGGAAGGAATCCTTGGTTTGTGCTGGTAAGGAACTCTTGGTTTGTGCTGGGAAGTAACCCTTGGTTTGTGCTGGGAAGGAATCCTTGGTTTGTGCTGGGAAGGAACTTTTGGTTTGTGCTGGGAAGGAACCCTTGGTTTGTGCTGGGAAGTAACCCTTGGTTTGTGCAGGGAAGGTATTCTTGGTTTTTGCTGGGAAAGAACTCTTGGTTTGTGCTGGGAAGTAACCCTTGTTTTGCGCTGGGAAGGAATATTGGTTTGTGCTGGGAAGGAACTTTTGGTATGTGCGGGGAAGGAACCCTTGGTTTGTGCAGGGAAGGTATTCTTGGTTTGTGCTGGGAAAGAACTCTTGGTTTGTGCTGGGAAGTAACCCTTGGTTTGTTCTGGGAAGGAATATTGGTTTGTGCTGGGAACGAACTTTTGGTATGTGCTTGGAAGGAACTCTTTGTTTGTGCTGGGAAGTAACCCTTGGTTTGTGCTGGGAAGGAACTCTTGGTTTGCGCTGGGAAGTAACCCTTGGTTTGTGCTGGGAAGGAATCCTTGGTTTGTGCTGGAAAGGAACTCTTGGTTTGTGCTGGGAAGTAAAATTTGGTTTGTGCTGGGAAGGATCTGTTGGCTTGTGCTGGGAAGTAACCCTTGGTTTGTGCTGGGAAGGAACCCTCGGTTTGTGCTGGGAAGGAACCCTTGGTTTGTTTTGGGAAGGAACCCCTGGTTTGTACTAGGAAGGAACCCTTGGTTTGTGCTGAGAAGGAACCCTTTTTTTGTTCCTCGAAGTAACCCTTGGTTTGTGCTGGGAAGGATCCCTTGGTTTGTGGTGGGAAGGAACCCTTGGTCTGTGGTGGGAAGGAAAACTTGGTTTGTAGTGGGAAGGAACCCTTGGCTTGTGTTGGGAAGGAACCCTTGGCATGTGCTGGGAAGGACCCCTTGGTTTGTGCTGGGAAGGAACCCTTGGTTTGTGCCTGGGAAGGAACCCTTGATTTGTGCTGGGAAGGAACTCTTGGTTTGTGCTGGGAAGGAACCCTAGGTTTGTGCTGAGAAGTAAACCTTGGTTTGTGCTGGGTAGGAACTCTTGGTTTGTGCTGGGAAGTAACCATTGGTTTGTGCTGGGAAGGAACCCTCGGTTTCTGCTAGGAAGTAACCCTTGGTTTTTGCTGGGAAGGAACCTTTGGTTTATGCTCGGAAGGAACCCTTGGTTTGTGCTCGGAAGGAACCCTTGGTTTGTGCTGGAGATGAACCCTTCGTTTGTACTGGGAGTAAACCCCTGGTTTGTGCTGGGAAGGAATTCTTGATTTGTGCTGGGAAGGAACTCTTGGTTTGTGCTGGGGAGGAATCCTTGATTTGTACTGGGAATAAACCCCTGGTTTGTACTGGGAATAAACCCCTGGTTTGTGATGGGAAGGAATCCTTGGTTTGTGCTGGAAAGGAATCCTTGGTTTATGCTGGAAAGGAACCTTCAGGTTGTGCTGGGAAGGAACCATCGGTTTGTGCTCGGAAGGAACCCTTGGTTTGTGCTGGGGAGTAACCCTTGGTTTGTACTGGGAGTAAACCCCTGGTTTGTGCTAGGAAGGAATACTTGGTTTGTGCTGGGAAGGAACCCTTGGTTTATGCTGGGGAGGAATCCTTTATTTGTACTGGGAATAAACTCCTGGTTTGTACTGGGAATAAACCTCTGGTTTGTGATGGGAAGGAATCCTTGGTTTGTGCTGGAAAGAAATCCTTGGTTTATGCTAGGAAGGAACCTTCGGTTTGTGCTGGGAAGAAACCCTCGGTTTGTGCTGGGAAGGAACCCTTGGTTTGTGCTGGGAAGGAACCCCTGGTTTTTGCACGGAAGGAACCCTAGGTTTATGCTGGGAAGTAAATCTTGGCTTGTGCTGGGAAGAAACTCTTGGTTTGTGCTGGGAAGGAAGCTTTGGTTTGTGCACGGAAGGAACCCTAGGTTTATGCTGGGAAGTAAATCTTGGCTTGTGCTGGGAAGGAACCCTTGGTTTGTGCTGGGAAGGAACCCCTGGTTTGTGCACGGAAGGAACCCTAGGTTTATGCTGGGAAGTAAATCTTGGCTTGTGCTGGGAAGGAACCCTTGGTTTGTGCTGGGAAGGAACCCTTGGTTTTTGCTGGGAAGGATCCCTTGGTTTGTGCTGGGAAGGAACCCTTGGTTTGTGGTGGAAAGGAACCCTTGGTTTTTGCTGGGAAGGAACCCTCGGTTTGTGCTGAGAAGTAACCCTTCGTTTGTGCTGGGAAGTAACCCTTGGTTTCTGCTGGGAAGGAACTCTTGGTTTCTGCTGGGAAGGAACCTTTGGTTTGTGCTGGGAAGGAACCCTTGGTTTGTGCTGGGAAGGAACCCTTGGTTTGTGCTAGGAAAGAACCCTTGGTTTGTGCTGGGAAGGAACCCTTGGTTTGTGCTGGGAAGGAACCCTTGGTTTGTGTTTTAAGGGAACCCCTGGTTTGTATTAGGAAGGAACCCTTGGTTTGTGCTGGGAAGGAACCCCTGGTTTGTTCCTGGAAGTAACCCTTGGTTTGTGCTGGGAAGGAACTCTTGGTTTGTTGTGGGAAGGAACCCTTGGTTTGTGGTGTAAAGGAACCCTTGGTTTGTGCTGGGAAGGAACCCTTGGTATGTGCTGGCAAGGAACCCTTGGTTTGTGCTGGGAAGGAACTCTTGGTTTGTGCTGGGAAGGAACCCTAGGTTTGTGCTGGGAAGTAAACCTTGGTTTGTGCTGGGATGGAACTCTTGGTTTATGCTGGGAAGTAACCTTTGGTTTGTGCCGGGAAGGAACCCTCGGTTTCTGCTATGAACTAAACCTTGGTTTGTTCTGGGAAGGAACCTTTGGTTTATGCTCGGAATGAACCCTTGGTTTGTGCTCTGAAGGAACCCTTGGTTTGTGCTGGGGAGGAACCCTTGGTTTGTACTGGGAGTAAACCCCTGGTTTGTGCTGGGAAGGAATACTTGGTTTGTGCTGGGAAGGAACCCTTGGTTTGTGCTGGGGAAGAATCCTTGATTTTTACTGTGAATAAACCCCTGGTTTGTACTGGGAATAAACCCCAGGTTTGTGATTGGAAGGAATTCTTGGTTTGTGCTGGGAAGGAATCCTTGGTTTATGCTGGGAACGAACCTTCGGGTTGTGCTGGGAAGTAACCCTCGGTTTGTGCTGGGGAGGAACCCTTGGTTTGTACTGGGAGTAAACCCCTGGTTTGTGCTAGGAAGGAATACTTGGTTTGTGCTTGGAAGGAACCCTTGGTTTGTGCTGGGGAGAAATCCTTGATTTGTACTGGGAATAAACCCCTTGTTTGTACTGGGAATAAACCCCTGGTTTGTGATGGGAAGGAATCCTTGGTTTGTGCACGGAAGGAACCCTAGGTTTATGCTGAGAAGTAAATCTTGGTTTGTGCTGGGAAGGAACTCTTGGTCTGTGCTGGGAAGGAAGCTTTGGTTTGTGCTGGGAAGGAACCCTTGGTTTGTGCTGGGAAGGAACCTTTGGTTTTTTATGGGAAGGATCCCTTGGTTTGTGCTGTGAAGGAACCCATGGTTTGTGGTGGAAAGGAACCCTCGGTTTGTGCTGGGAAGTAACCCTTGGTTTGTGCTGGGAAGGAACCTTAGGTTTATGCTGGGAAAGAACCCTTGGTTTGTGCTGGGAAGGAACCCTTGGTTTGTGTTGGGAAGAAAGCAGTGTGTGTGTTGGGAAAAAAACTTTTCGTTTGGACTGGGGGTAAACAGTGTGTTGGGAAGAAATCTTCTTGCTGTGAAGATAACTGTATTGGAGCTGTAAAGAATTGTTGGTGATAGAGTGAATGAGAGGTACTCGGGTTTGATCCAAAGAATGGGGATGAGCTCCGATTCACTGATCAAGGGCCTTTTCTCAATTTACAAGGCACCATTAGGACAGTCATTTCAAACTCGAAGTTAAATTCCAGCTTATCCTGGAAAGAAGCCTTTTGTGCTGAGAAAAAATTTTCGTACCGGGAACAAATCCTTAATTATCCTGGAAAGGAATCTTTATACGATGAAGAAATCTTGGAGATGAGAAGAACGTTTGGGCAGAAGTCTTGGACTACCTGATTACCGTAACGAGAACATTACACTCTCTGGAGAGCTTCTTGAAGGGAATGAGAATAACTTGGGTGATACTACATCAAAAACTTAGTAGATACTGAAGAAACTTTGGCTGAAGAAAATATAAACTGCGGATTATTGCAATATTTTAGGATGCTGTAATGATATTGTGAAATAAAGCCAGACATTTGTATTGCAAAATCCCCATGTCGAAACAAATATTCTCACTTTTGTATTTCGAAATTCTGAGAGATTTAAAAAATGGTTTCAGTAACTGAAATCTGATACACTTCAGCATTAACCTGTAGCGATACAACTGTAATAGTTCTAACACTTCAAGTGTTTGAGCGAGAATTATATAAAACATATTTGTGAAGAGTGGACGGTGATGTTGCGGTCTGAAGGGACATTCAAATTATGCTCATGCATTTCTAGCAATATAGATATTGAATGAGTGATAGAAAATATATTTCCTCCTGGGACTCCCTACCTTGGTGGGAAACGACTGATACGGCAAAAGAAAAAATGGGAGACGATGAGAAACTTGTAATTAAGACATAAGGAAATTAGCTTATTAGATTAAGAAACTGGTATAATTTGGAGTTTCATACAAAGACAGTTGGCACTAAGAGGAATCACAAGGTAAATTTATTTAAATATAATGCAAGCTTAGTCATTTCCGAGCAGGCCTCCTGGTAGAATGAAGGCCTAGTTAACCAGCCTGGTATTGCCGTCCGCACGCAAGCTACAACTTAAATGAATTAAAGCACCATTGCAATGGCTAAGAAACGAACCCGATTCAACTGGCTGGAAGGTATTTATGCTCGCAGCCTCTGTTATACCGTTGGAATCATTAAATCTCACCACTAGGTCTCCCAGCAAGGGTCTCAGTTAGCGATTAAGCATCCGCTGACCTGCTCTAGCTAAGTTTCATTCCCTATTAGAAAACAAAGAATCACTATTTAGTAATGCATCCTAAGACATCCTTATGAGTATCGTAATGACAATTGTTAAGAGTAGGATGTGGAGGAACATACTAGGTTAAAAGGAGTTAAGGTTCGATGCTTGCATTAATAACGTCCTTTGGGCTGGGTAGAGTAGCAGCTCACCAATAACCCCGTGCAGATCGACACTGCAGTGTATGACACCTTCACCTTAAGTGACCATGAAGGAAAAAAATGTTGCATAAAATACAAAAATGAAAGCAGTAATATAAACAAGAGTTATTGTGCCGTGCGTGACTATTTTCTTTTCACTGATGTTTCCACCGTCCTCAGCAGCCAAGACAGAGAGTATTATCTGTTTTTATTACTATTATTATAAGCAAATTAAGCGCTAAACCCGTATTGGTTATACAGCCCTAGAGATTATTATCCAGATATCTGTTGGGCGTTGTGTGTTATTAGAGGCAGGCTCTCAAGGACACATCTGTTCCCTGATGATGGTATACTTATATATATATATATATATATATATATATATATATATATATATATATATATATATATATATATATATATATATATATATATATATATATATATATATATATATATATATATATTTCTTTTTTTTCTTTTTTTTCTTTCTTTTTCAACAAGTCGGCCGTCTCCCACCGAGGCAGGGTGACCCAAAAAAGAAAGAAAATCCCCAAAAAGAAAATACTTTCATCATCATTCAACACTTTCACCACACTCACACATTATCACTGTTTTTGCAGAGGTGCTCAGAATACAACAGTTTAGAAGCATATACGTATAAAGATACACAATATATCCCTCCAAACTGCCAACATCCGAAACCCCTCCTTTAAAGTGCAGGCATTGTACTTCCCATTTCCAGGACTCAAGTCCGACTATATGAAAATAACCGGTTTCCCTGAATCCCTTCACTAAATATTACCATGCTCACACTCCAACAGATCGTCAGGTCCCAAGTATTATTTGTCTCCATTCACTCCTATCTAACACGCTCACGAACGCTTGCTGGAAGTCCAAGCCCCTCGCCCACAAAACCTCCTTTACCCCGTCTCTCCAACCCTTTCGAGGACGACCCCTACCCCTCCTTCCTTCCCTTATAGATTTATATGCTTTCCATGTCATTCTACTTTGATCCATTCTCTCTAAATGACCAAACCACCTCAACAACCCCTCTTCTGCCCTCTGACTAATACTTTTATTAACTCCACACCTTCTCCTAATTTCCACACTCCGAAGTTTCTGCATAATATTTACACCACACATTGCCCTTAGACAGGACATCTCCACTGCCTCCAACCGTCTCCTCGCTGCTGCATTTACCACCCAAGCTTCACACCCATACAAGAGTGTTGGTACTACTATACTTTCATACATTCCCTTCTTTGCCTCCATAGATAACGTTTTTTGACTCCACATATACCTCAACGCACCACTCACCTTTTTTCCCTCATCAATTCTATGATTAACCTCATCCTTCATAAATCCATCCGCCGACACGTCAACTCCCAAGTATCTGAAAACATTCACTTCTTCCATACTCCTCCTCCCCAATTTGATATCCAATTTTTCTTTATCTAAATCATTTGATACCCTCATCACCTTACTCTTTTCTATGTTCACTTACAACTTTCTACCTTTACACACATTCCCAAACTCATCCACTAACCTTTGCAATTTTTCTTTAGAATCTCCCATAAGCACAGTATCATCAGCAAAAAGCAACTGTGTCAATTCCCATTTTGAATTTGATTCCCCATAATTTAATCCCACCCCTCTCCCGAACACCTTAGCATTTACTTCTTTTACAACCCCATCTATAAATATATTAAACAACCATGGTGACATTACACATCCCTGTCTAAGACCTACTTTTACCGGGAAGTATTCTCCCTCTCTTCTGCACACCCTAACCTGAGCCTCACTATCCTCATAAAAACTCTTAACAGCATTTAGTAACTTACCACCTATTCCATATACTTGCAACATCTGCCACATTGCTCCTCTATCCACTCTATCATATGCCTTTTCTAAATCCATAAATGCAATAAAAACTTCCCTACCTTTATCTAAATACTGTTCACATATATGCTTCAATGTAAACACTTGATCTACACATCCCCTACCCACTCTGAAGCCTCCCTGCTCATCCGCAATCCTACATTCTATCTTACCTCTAATTCTTTCAATTATAACCCTACCGTATACTTTTCCTGGTATACTCAGTAAACTTATTCCTCTATAATTTTTACAATCTCTTTTGTCCCCTTTCCCTTTATATAAAGGGACTATACATGCTCTCCGCCAATCCCTAGGTACCTTCCCCTCTTTCATACATTTATTAAACAAAAGTACCAACCACTCCAACACTATACCCCCCCTGCTTTTAACATTTCTGTCATGATCCCATCAGTTCCAGCTGCTTTACCTCCATTCATTCTACGTAATGCCTCACGTACCTCCATCACACTTACATTCTGCTCTTCTTCACTTCTAAAAGATGGTATACCTCCCTGGCCAGTGCATGAAATTACCGCCTCCCTTTCTTCCTCAACATTTAAAAGTTCCTCAAAATATTCTCGCCAGCTACCTAATACCTCCCACTCCCCATCTACTAACTCCCCTACTCTGTTTTAACTGACAAATCCATACTTTCCCTAGGCTTTCTTTACTTGTTTAACTCACTCCAAAATTTTTTCTTATTTTCATTAAAATTTCTTGACAGTGCCTCTCCCACTCTATCATCTGCTCTCCTTTTGCACTCTCTCACCACTCTCTTCACCTTTCTTTTACTCTCCATATACTCTGCTCTTCTTATAACACTTCTGCTTTGTAAAAACCTCTCATAAGCTACCTTTTTCTCTTTTATCACACCCTTTACTTCATCATTCCACCAATCACTCCTCTTTCCTCCTGCCCCCACCCTCCTATAACCACAAACTTCTGCCCCACATTCTAATACTGCATTTTTAAAACTATTCCAACCCTCTTCAACCCCCCACTACTCATCTTTGCACTAGCCCACCTTTCTGCCAATAGTCGCTTATATCTCACCCGAACTTCCTCCTCCCTTAGTTTATACACTTTCACCTCCCTCTTACTTGTTGTTGCCACCTTCCTCTTTTCCCATCTACCTCTTACTCTAACTGTAGCTACAACTAAATAATGATCCGATATATCAGTTGCCCCTCTATAAACATGTACATCCTGGAGCCTACCCATCAACCTTTTATCCACCAATACATAATCTAACAAACTACTTTCATTACGTGCTACATCATACCTTGTATATTTATTTATCCTCTTTTTCATAAAATATGTATTACTTATTACCAAATTTCTTTCTACACACAGCTCAATTAAAGGCTCCCCATTTACATTTACCCCTGGCACCCCAAATTTACCTATTACTCCCTCCATAACATTTTTTCCCACTTTAGCATTGAAATCCCCAACCACCATTACTCTCACACTTGATTCAAAACTCCCCACGCATTCACTCAACATTTCCCAAAATCTCTCTCTCTCTCTTCTCTACACTTCTCTCTTCTCCAGGTGCATACACGCTTACTATAACCCACTTTTCACATCCAATCTTTATTTTACTCCACATAATCCTTGAATTAATACATTTGTAGTCCCTCTTTTCCTGCCAAAGCTTATCCTTCAACATTATTGCTACTCCTTCTTTAGCTCTAACTATATTTGAAACCCCTGACCTAATCCCATTTATTCCTCTCCATTGAAACTCTCCCACCCTCTTCAGCTTTGTTTCACTTAAAGCCAGGACATCCAGTTTCTTCTCATTCATAACATCCACAATCATCTCTTTCTTATCATTTGCACAACATCCACGCACATTCATATACATATATATATATATATATATATATATATATATATATATATATATATATATATATATATATATATATATATATATATATATATATATATATATATATACATGTATATATATATATATATACATTTATATATATATATATATATATATATATATATATATATATATATATATATATATATATATATATATATGTATACATGCAAAACAACCACTCTGAAAGAATAGAGAAATTCCAAGCCCTTTCGTGACAACTCACATTATCAAGGAACTATGAAAGTGAAGCATCCAAGGAAGCTATATAAGGGGTCGGCCAGCACCTCACTATCAGATCCCACAACGGTTAAACACGTGACGCGCGGCGAGCCAACTTGGACAGGTCCTTTGCAAAACTCACCCCCAAGCTATTTATTTGTCCAGTGTATTATTAAATTCTACCCAAATTCTATTAATTATAAATGGATCTAATTTATATAAACCAAAGGAAATATTCATATTATTGTCAAAACTGCTTTTTATGAAACAAGATTCAATTATATTCCTGTCGACCATGGACTTGCTTGATACTACTTTCTCAACTTTTTGAAAATCAATTGGATGGTTAAAATCTCTTACATGAATAAATAGAGCATTGGAATCTTGTCCAGTTTTAATGCTATATTTATGTTGTTTTAATCTTAGTTCGAGATTTTTACCAGTTTGACCATAATAAACTTTATCGCAAATTTTACAAGGAATCTTATAGACACATCCATCAGCATTTTGGGGGGAATTCTTAATCAAAAGTTTTTTTACTGTATCAAGATTTTTGAATACAACTTTAATATTAAAAGTCTTAAGAAGAGAAGGCATATCAACAAAGTTTTCATGGTAAGGGAGAACCAACATATTTTTAGTTGAATAAGGCTGGTTGCCCTTTTTTGGATTATAAAAAGTGTTCCTAGCAACTTTAAAAGATTTATCAATTACATTTCTTGGGTATTTTAAATCATTACCTATTTCATAAATTTTGGATATTTCCTCATCTATGAACTCAGGACTACAAATTCGTAAAGCTCTCAAAAACATTGATGAGAAAACAGACAGTTTGACTCTATCTTGATGCGAGGAATAATAGTGGACATAGGAACAGTTATTTGTAAGTTTTCTGTAAATTTTAAATTTGAATTCATTATTACCCTTAATAATTAAAACATCTAGAAAAGGCAATGAGTTATTTTCTTCAAACTCAACAGTAAAGTTTATAGAATGGGCTAAGCTATTTAATTTTCCAAGAAAATGGTGTATATCTACATTTTTGGGCATAAGACACAAAATATCATCAACATATCTGAACCATTTAGCTCTATTAGGGAGGATTGTGTTAAGCAACCTTGTTTCAAAAAATTCCATGTATAGGTTACTAAGAACAGGTGAAAGAGGATTTCCCATTGCCATACCAAACTTCTGAGTGTAAAACTTATTATTAAATACAAATTTTGCATCAACAATGCAAAGTTTAATAAGTTTAATGATAGTAGGAACTGGCAATGGTAAATCATAGTTAACGAGTTCTTCAGATAAGAAACTTAATAAATCATCAACAGGAACTTTCGTAAACAAGGAAGTAACATCAAAACTAACCATGTTAAAATCATTTAAGTCAGTCAAGGAGTTTAATTTATCAACCAAGTCTATGTTGTTTTTAACATTAAAGTTAGAAATTTTGCCAACAATAGGGCTCAAAATATCAACAAGCCATTTGGATAATTTATATGAAACTGATCCTATGGAGCTAATAATTGGTCTGACTGGATTCCCTGGTTTGTGTGTTTTTATTAGTCCATACATGTAAGGTAAAGATGGATTAGTGGAAGTAAATTGTTTGACTAATTCATCTTTGCCTTTCATCTTTGCCTATTTTGTGTCTTATGCCCAAAAATGTAGATATACACCATTTTCTTGGAAAATTAAATAGCTTAGCCCATTCTATAAACTTTACTGTTGAGTTTGAAGAAAATAACTCATTGCCTTTTCTAGATGTTTTAATTATTAAGGGTAATAATGAATTCAAATTTAAAATTTACAGAAAACCTACAAATAACTGTTCCTATGTCCACTATTATTCCTCGCATCAAGATAGAGTCAAACTGTCTGTTTTCTCATCAATGTTTTTGAGAGCTTTACGAATTTGTAGTCCTGAGTTCATAGATGAGGAAATATCCAAAATTTATGAAATAGGTAATGATTTAAAATACCCAAGAAATGTAATTGATAAATCTTTTAAAGTTGCTAGGAACACTTTTTATAATCCAAAAAAGGGCAACCAGCCTTATTCAACTAAAAATATGTTGGTTCTCCCTTACCATGAAAACTTGGTTGATATGCCTTCTCTTCTTAAGACTTTTAATATTAAAGTTGTATTCAAAAATCTTGATACAGTAAAAAAACTTTTGATTAAGAATTCCCCCCAAAATGCTGATGGATGTGTCTATAAGATTCCTTGTAAAATTTGCGATAAAGTTTATTACGGTCAAACTGGTAAAAATCTCGAACTAAGATTAAAACAACATAAATATAGCATTAGAACTGGACAAGATTCCAATGCTCTATTTATTCATGTAAGAGATTTTAACCATCCAATTGATTTTCAAAAAGTTGAGAAAGTAGTATCAAGCAAGTCCATGGTCGACAGGAATATAATTGAATCTTGTTTCATAAAAAGCAGTTTTGACAATAATATGAATATTTCCTTTGGTTTATATAAATTAGATCCATTTATAATTAATAGAATTTGGGTAGAATTTAATAATACACTGGACAAATAAATAGCTTGGGGGTGAGTTTTGCAAAGGACCTGTCCAAGTTGGCTCGCCGCGCGTCACGTGTTTAACCGTTGTGGGATCTGATAGTGAGGTGCTGGCCGACCCCTTATATAGCTTCCTTGGATGCTTCACTTTCATAGTTCCTTGATAATGTGAGTAGTCACGAAAGCGCTTGGAATTTCTCTATTCTTTCAGAGTGGTTGTTTTGCATATTTTGAAATCACCTGTTTACTGTGATCTTATTGCATATATATATATATATATATATATATATATATATATATATATATATATATATATATATATATATATATACATATATATTCATATATATAGATATATACATATTTATACATATATATATATATACATATATACATATATATACATATATATATATAAATATATAAATATATATAAATATATATATATATATATATATATATATATATATATTTATACATATATATATACATATATATATATACATATATATATATATATATATATATATATATATATATATATATATATATATATATATATATATATATATATATATATATGCAAAACAACCACTCTGAAAGAATAGAGAAATTCCAAGCGCTTTCGTGACAACTCACATTATCAAGGAACTATGAAAGTGAAGCATCCAAGGAAGCTTCACTTTCATAGTTCCTTGATAATGTGAGTAGTCACGAAAGCGCTTGGAATTTCTTTATTCTTTCAGAGTGGTTGTTTTGCATATTCTGAAATCACCTGTTTACTGTGATCTTATTGCATATATATATATATATATATGTGTGTGTGTGTGTGTGTGTGTTTGTAAAATTAATATAGGGGTCCACCTCTTGTGCAAATTGTGTGACCCATAGCCTCGCAGAAGTGGATAAAAAGGCTTCTAGGAAAAGTATCTGAATTACTTCCTGAAGCCATTTGAATATACCACTTCCCCTACCACCCCTTCTTTTGTTTTTTATCAATAGGTATATTTTATTACATAATATGGTATACAAGACTTAAAAGATAATTGCTGGTACAAAGGTGGTATATACAGTACATTAGGTTTGAGGGATGCATTTGAAATACATATTGTTATGTGTTTATCACAAATTACAATGTGAAAATCTTATCCAAGTCCTTAGAGCTAGGGCGCCTGCCCAGGATACAGCAGGCATTACCCCCTCTGAACCGCAGCGCTGAGTCGCTGAAATAGAAAACTAGCCGCAGTTGGATTCCAAGTTACCCTGATGAGTCTTCTACCTAGCTCCTTAAGGAACTTAAATGCACTCTTTCTCCATGGGCCGAGGGTCTCTGAGCTATGGAAACAACCATATAATGATGGACAAGTTCACCCTATTTTCTAGATTTCTGGGACTCCATGAAGCTGGCCGCTGCCCCTCCTTCCTCCCTGGTGTATTAGAGATAGGTATCAGCCAACGTGTGTTGTTCCATACCACCTGCTTGCCGTCCGTCCAGGTGTAAAGGGAAATACCATCTGGAAGCTTATGTTTGCCTTCAGATCTGCATAATACACTCAGTGATCATTTATTAGGTGAACTTTTCTAGTTCTGGGTAGAGCCACACAGCTTCCCACCCCCCTTTGCCTCCAGGACAGCCTGAATTCTTCGTGGCATGGATTCAACAAGGTGCTGGAAACAAACCTTAGAGATCCTGGTCCATGATGACATGATAGCATTACGCAGTTGTTGCAGGTTTGTCAACTGTACCGTCATGCTGAGAAATCTCCAGTTGTGTTAATGAAACACTTTATTTGGGTAGTTCGTTGAGTGCTAACAAAATACTTGTGCCGAGTGGTTCAAGGAGTGTTGAAAAGGTAGTTTTGTCGAGCTTTCTTTGTATAACTCAGTATTTTGCAGCTAGTTCGTGTACTATTTCTTGCCTTTGTAACATACCTGCTAGTTTTTTAATATATGTTTCACTGTTCATAATTTAGCTACTTTATTTATTTTACTCAATAGAAAAATAGCCCACTGAAAAATAATCCAAAGAAATTACTCAGATTTTGGTAAGTGTGATTGGGTTAGGATTTTTATCAGTGGGACTTTATCCTCTGTTTTTTTTTTTTCTAAATTACTTTTCTCCGCAGGATTTTTTTCGTAAGACATTTTTTCTTAGATTCAAAGGAATGTCAGCACCACCAGTCTGTACCATCCAACCGCACGAGTTTATGAAAAAATTAAGTAATAATAGTGTGTGCTCCTTATTTTGGGTAAGTTCGTTCAAGGGTGTTTTTGACAGCTTCATGATTAAGAAATGTTGGGTATGAGTTGGACCTGCCTAGTATACAGGCCAGTAGGCCTACCGCAGTGCTCCTATTTTCTAAACATTGTTATAAAGTGGAGATCAGGTGTGTCTGCCCCTCACTGCTGCTTCATTCATTACTCAAGGAACCAGAGTGAAGGCAACGAGGGATGATTCCCCTTCTATTGTTCCATGACTGTATAATGAAAGGAATTAGAGCAGACGTGCTGGTCTAGGTAGTGAGGGGTTATTGTAGTAGAGGTTTGAGTCCTTGTTTACAACAAGGATTAGGGTTTTCATACTGAATTCCATGCCACGAAACCAAGCAGGGAATGTCTGTGTGTGGAGAGTTACTTGCTTTCCAGAGTGTTGATAAAGTAGTAAGGCAACTGATGCCAATATTTTTAGAAAGAATCCTGGTCATATAGAGGGAAAGATTGTTATGCAAGAATGTAGGATCAAAATTAATATTGTGAAGTTTATAATCAGTTTACAATTTACTACTTCTAGTTGATGAAGATAATGATGATGATGATGATGATAATAATAATAATAATAATAATAATAATAATAATAATAATAATAATAATAATAATAATAAGAATAAGAATAAGAATAAGAATGATACCATTATTATTGCTTACAACAATGTCTCAGGAAACAGATACATCCAAGGTTAGGCAATTATATCAAAGAAACGTTTCGCAACACATTTATCTCTTAAAGTTACTCAACATTGTACATTTTTCACATATTCAATAATAATAACAATAATAATACTATAATTTAATGCATTATTATTATTATTATTATTATTATTATTATTATTATTATTATTAAAGAAGAATCTAACACAAAGTGGGAGTTGTCACAGTTGGTTTTTGCTGATGACACTGTGCTTTTGGGAGATTCTGAAGAGAAGTTGCAGAGGTTAGTGGATTAATTTGGTAGAGTATGTAAAAGAAGAAAATTAAAAGTGAATATAGGAAAGAGTAAGGTGATGAGGATAACAAAAAAATTAGGTAACAAAAGATAGGATATCAGGTTGCAAGGAGAGAGTATGGAGGAGGTGAATGTATTCAGATATTTAGGAGTGGATGTATCAGCAGATACAGATGGGTCTATGAAAGATGAAGTGAATCATAGATTTGACGAGTGGTAAAAGGTGAGTGGTGCACTGTTGAGTCTGTGGAGAAAAAGAACTTTGTGCATGGAAGCAAAGAAGGGAATGTATGAGAGTATAGTTATACCAACGCTCTTATATGCTGCAAATCATGGGTGGTGAATGTTGCAACTGGGAGAAGGCTGGAGGCAGTGGAGATGTCATGTCTGAGGGCAATGTGTGGTGTGAATATAATGCAGAGAATTCATAGTTTGGAAATTAGGAGGAAGTGCAAGATTACCAAAGGGCTGAGAAGGGGTTGTTGAGGTAGTTCGGACTTGTAGAGAGGCTGGAACAAAATAGAATGACTTCGAGAGTGTATAAATCTGTAGGGGAGGGAAGGTAGGGTAGTGGTCGGCGTAGGAAAGGTTGGAGGGAGGGGGGGGTAAAGTAGTGGTCGGCGTAGGAAAGGTTGGAGGGAGGGGGGGGGTAAAGGAGGTTTTGTTTGCGAGGGGCTTGGAATTCCAGCAAGCATGCGTGAGCGTGTTAGGAGCGAATGGAGACAAATGGCTTTTACGACTTGTCATGATGTTGGAGTGTCAGCAGGGTAATATTTATGAAGGGATTCAGGGAAACTGGCAGGTCAGACTTGAGTCCTGGAGGTGAGAAGTACAGTGGTTGCACTCTGAGGAAGGTGTGCTAATGTTGCAGTTTTATAATAGTAGTGCAAGTGCACGTCTGGCAAGACAGTGATGGAGTGAATAATAGCGGAAGTTTTTCTTTTTCGGGCCACCCTGCCTTGGTGGGAAACGGCCGATGTGTTAATAAAAAAAAAAAAAAATAAAAAGTATATTAGAAAAAAAAATATTATATTCTTTAAGCAAGAAGTCATGACGACGGTGAAGGGCTCTTGAGTAAGGAAATTGGAACTATCCTCTGAGTGAGACATGCCAGCGTCAGTGTGCTACCTTTCCTCGGAGAAAACTTTCCCCTCAGTCTACCTGTTGCTACTTTTGTGTCATTGCATAGCTCATGATGATGGAAGGAAACATGTGAAAGATCTTGAGCTAAAGATTCCCATCATCCCCGTGACTTGTTATGCATTGTTAAGATCGCCTGTCTGTGATTATATTGCGCATGTATATATATATATATATATATATATATATATATATATATATATATATATATATATATATATATATATATATATATATATATATATATATATATACAATGAACTCATGAACTCTACTAAATAGTTATTGAGCTTGTATAACCCATAATTTGAGTTCTATTCTGTATTTCTTTCTTGTTTCGAGAGGGAAGATTCAATTATGTTTCTTTCCATGATAGAACTGTTTGGTACTGGACAGATACTTAAAGTCAGTGCCGGATCAGCCGGGCTGTGGCTCGTACGTTGGACTGCGTGCGGCCAGCAGTAACAGCCTAGTTGATCAGGCCCTGATCCATCGGGAGGCCTGGTCATGGACCGGGCCACGGGGGCGTTGATCCCCGGAATAACCTACAGGTAACCTCCAGGTACTATAATCTGGGCAGCATCCCACCCCGGTGGGTGATTGCATGCACTAACATGGTTAATGATAACATTCGATTCCTGCCCTGTCCTGAGTATTTATGTTGGGCAATTCTAGTTTCCAGAAATTTACCAGAAATTTACACAGAATAATAACAATCCATGTCTACAGTATCTAACGAGAAACTTATTTTCTCAAACCATATGACCTGTTATAAATGATTAGAAAAAGCTTAGGGCTGGCTTTTTATATCTTATAATTTCATACTTGACATCTCAGAAACCCTCCTATCACATATGGGTAGTGGGGGGATGATGGTAGGGTGGGTTTAGCACCGACCACTAACCCATTCTTAGGGTAACCGTGGCCGGTGACACCTACGCTACTCTGAGACCTCTCTCCCTGCTTTGGTTGCTCCCTTGCAACATTGCACAGCTCCTGATGACGTACTGAGAAGTGTGAAAGTACTTGAGTGGTCAGTCGTCAGTGTTCAGTGGTCAGTCGTCAGTGTTCAGTGGTCAGTCGTCAGTGTTCAGTGGTCAGTCGTCAGTGTTCAGTGGTCAGTCGTCACGTGAGGTCACAGACCCTGAGCTGCTTTGGGGATTAGCGTGGACGGTTACAAAGCATGGCTTGCTTCTGCAGTGTTTTAAAAACTGAGTTTGGAGAGTTGAAGGAGGAGGTCTTGCTTCTCCAGGAGGAGATTAGGAGGCTGAAGGTCCACCTCAATGGGCCTGGGAGAGAGTGTGAGGTGGTTGGAGATGTGGGGAATGAGGCTTCTAGCAGTGAGGTGCAGTCTGTCTCTCACTGTGAGGAGGCTGTAGGTGGGGAGGTAGCAACGGGTACCAGCAGTGAGGTGCAGCCCAGCACCTGCTACAAGTGGCGAGTTGTTCACAGTAATGGGAGGCGCATCAGAGTAAGGAAAGTTAAGAGTGAAGATCTGAAGGTAGGAAATCGCTTCTCTGTTCTCCAGGATGAATGTACTTCAGTGGCCAGTGAAGGTAAGGGTACTACTGCCCCTGCTAATGAAGGTAAGCGCATTCTTGTGGTTGGTGACTCTCAGGTAAGATATGTTGACCGTGCTTTTTGTAATAGGAATAAGAAGATGAGAGATAGAGTGTGCTTCCCTGGAGCTGGTGTTGGGGACATTGTCAACAGACTGGATAATATCATGTCAGGTAATGGGAACAAGCCCATTATCTGTCTCAGTGCTGGTGGAAATGATATTGGGAAGGGTAGGAGAGAAGAGCTGCTAGATAAGTACAGGTCAGCTATAGATTTCATTAAGTCTAAGGGAGGGATCCCAATCATATGTAGCATCTTGCCTAGAAGGGGAGTAGGAAATGAATGGTTGTCTAGGGCAATTGGTGTAAATTGCTGGCTAGACAGATACTGCAAGGAACTTGCAATCCCATTCATTGACAACTGGAACAACTTTTATGGCAAACATGATATGTATGCAAGGGATGGGGTTCATCTCTCTGGGGCAGGGGTGGTAGCACTTGCAGACTCGATTGAGAAGGCCATTGGTGAAATGCCTATGATTTTAAACTGATGGAAGATAGAGGTATGGGTGTGTGTGGGAAACAAGCAGGTTGCAACACTAGGGTTGGAAACAGTAAATGTATAAAAGGCATTCAGCATGAAGTTATAAATAAAGACAATAGAACAGGTCAGAAAACAAAGGGGGACAGCAGAGGGCAGCAAGGGACTAGCTCCCTTAAGGTTTACTATACTAATAGCAGGAGTGTTAGAAATAAGATAGATGAGCTAAGATTAATTGCAAGTGCAGGAAACATAGATATTATTGCTATAACAGAGACCTGGCTCAATCTGAAAGATAGAGAGATGCCATCTGAATGTCACATACAAGGCTATAAATTATTCCACACTGACAGGGTCAACAGGAAAGGTGGTGGAGTAGCGATGTATGTCAGAGACAATTTAAATTGTTGTGTTAGACAAGATATTAAATTAGAAGCGTCAGCCACTGAATCTGTTTGGTTACAGCTTCTCGAGGGCCGAGAAAAACTAATTTTGGGTGTGATTTACAGGGCCCCAAATCTTGATAGGGAGTGCAGTAAACTTCTATGGGACGAAATTCGTAAGGCATCTACATACGAAAATGTTGTGCTAATGGGAGATTTCAACTATAGA
>NC_091299.1:36805722-36858222 GCF_038502225.1 Cherax quadricarinatus | reverse complement strand
TATTAAGTAGATAGTGATACTTATCACAATTTAAGCGATTACACCCACTCCAAACTAAGGGACTGATTACCTCAAACTCCTGTTATTCACCATTCTCCTTTGTATGGACTGATGAAGCCAATGTGTGGCAAAACGTTTCCTCAGTAAAGAACCCCAGGTGTTGCACATGTGTCTAATTTATCAACTTGTCGGTTCTCTGAGAACTGAGCCTTTTACAGTGGCCAGCGGAAGAGGTAGAGAGGCAGCAGTAGTAGAAGTGGTCACAGACCACCTCCCTAGTTATCGCTTTTTTTTCCATCAACCTCTCTCACTCTCTGTCTGCCACTCTCTCTCTTTCTCTTTCTGTCTTTCATAACATTTTTTTTTTTGTTCCCTCCGGGTGATCCTGTACCTCCGCCGTGATAGCCAGACACTGTTGACGACACAAGGATATTGCTGAGGTACACCCCGCGACCCCCATTTCCACAGAGTAATATTATACACCGTAATAAATATAATGTAGTCGACGCTTGTGTGTGTGTGTGTTCACTGGCTTATTATTTTACGTGGATTCATCTGGTGACTGAGGCAACAAGTTGACCAGTGGGTATACACACGTAATATATATATATATATATATATATATATATATATATATATATATATATATATATATATATATATATATATATATATATATATATATACATATTTATATATATATATATATATATATATATATATATATATATATATATATATATATATATATATATATATATATATATATATATATATATATATATATATATATATATATATATATATATATATATAGCAAACCTTCAGTTAGACCACGTTTCCGTTTGAGCGTCCACAGACAGACCAGATCCTGGAAGTGACCCGCATAACTCTGACTTGGTCTGAGTGTAAGCTATGACCGAATCCTGCAGATTGACAATCAGCTGGTGACTCTCATTTGTCCTGTCTTCTTTCTCCTCCCTCCCCCCTCCCCAAATACGATATGGATTCTTCACACTGGGTTCTTTAGACAACATTCACTAAAAAGATTCCTCCACCGGAACAGGAATCAGCCTGTTTCAATTCCCGATCAAATCAAACATGGAAGTCAGCCATAATGTAATTACCATTCCTCCCTCACTCACAGACAGGAATCATTCGTTACTTGAGCGCTTCACTGTCATAAATGCTGTCCTCAGGAAAAATCACTTCCACTGTCCTTGAAGCCTGTGGCAGGGTACTTAGAAGAAGGTATGCCGTAGTTTGAGCATCATCTCGCTTAATTCGAGAGATGGAACTGGAAAAGTGAGACACAGCAGCTTGGTCAGCCTATCATGCCTCCCAACAGTAAGTCTCAGATGAGATACAATTGGCGTTCCTTCACTTCTTGTTCTTGTTTCATGAAAAGGCTGCATCAGCTGTCATGATCAAGCAAGGTATAGAAGAACGGTGTCAAATCACTCTATTCCTCAACCCAGATCAAATGCCGGTGTTGATAAATACCATGCAAAGCAATTTTAGCAGAAATGCCCTTAGAACCTAGAAAAAGACCTGACTGTTATATTCAGAAGCCTCGCATCAAAATGCCGATGTAGAGCACACACAGACTACATGGAAGACTGACTAGACCGCTGCACCAACACAAGCATTGATCATCTCATCTGGCACTGAATATTTCATTAATGAAATACAATGAGTGATCATGTTAATTTTGTCATTATAACTGTCTCGTGCTGTTTAACTGCTCTACCTTTCATTTACAGAAACTACACGTGTAATGCACACGGTACTCGTATAATATCTTGAGAACTATATATATTGAGGTGAAGTACGTAAAAAAATATTAGTATTTGGCTATTTTTATAAACATTGGTGATTAAATAATGCAAATTCAAGTTTCCTGTATATTAATTTCACGGTCTCCAGCAAAATATCTAATATTAAGGTATTTTAGTCTTTATCTTATTTTTGTTTCCTTCTATTATATCCTCGTTCTTTTTTTTAACTTCTTCATATATACGTACACCCTTATTCAAGAATACCTCAAATCCTAAAGTATATAAGAAAATAAAATATTTATATATATAGTGAGAAATGCGATAAGATCATAGCAAACAGGTGATATCACAATATATAAAATAACCACTGTGAAAAAAAAATAGTGAAATTTCGAAGCTCTTTGTATAGAGACTCTCACCTCCTGGTGAGCTTAACCTTGGCATGTGCTAATCGAGTTGTATACATAGTGTTTACCTAGTTGAAACGCCCTTCAAACAATAAATTTCACAGAGTAATAAAATCAATTAAATTCTTTACCATTCATTTTAAATTGAATTACTCATTTGATAACTCTTGCGACATGAATCCATGTCTATAATAAACTCACACTTCAAGATTCTGAGTACTCTGTTACGTTAGCAAAGGCATCATGTAACAGTGGGTTATATGACTTTATATTCGTATTCTGTTTCGAAATAAATATTAGGTTTAACTCTTGACATTAATACAGCGCTAAAATGGTAATAAATTTAGATGAAGTGCGTAATGTATGTGAGGTATGTAATGTGCTGAAGTGTGTAATGTAGGTGAAGTGCGTATTGTAGTTAAGTGCGTAATGTAACGGAAGTACGTAATGTAAGTACAAATATTGTACAGCGCGTTTTGCTCACTTCTACAGTTGTGTTTAAAAATAGATATACCTAAAAGTTAAAAAATCTTAGTTAACAAAGTCTTACTTAACACCGTTTTACTTAACACTTTACATAGTTAATTAACAATAGGGTAAATTAACAGTTAACAGTCATAACAAAGTCAAACTAACATAGCCATAGTTAACCTATAGCTAACACTGCCATAGTTAACAAAGTCTAGCTCAACATATATTGAAAATCATGTCTTCCTCGTCTCCATCCAATCTTAAGGAATAGCACTTTCCTTTCACATATAGTGACATGACTAGCTATAACGTTGGTCCTAGTCTGGCCTATGACGCGCAAGTCATGGGTTTCTATGCAGCAGCCCAGCCTGAGGCCAGCCTCTCATGTTGACTGCCTGACCTTCCAGACTTATGCTGCAAGCAGTGCTCAGAGCCATAAAGAGATCACACCCTGGCTGGACTATCGCCCATGTTGAAGGTAGTTGTCTAATTTTTCCATGATGACTTCTTGGTGTGTTTCAAAATCAGGAAACAACGCTGATTTCATTTAAGAATCATGACAAAGTTCCCTAGGCGCTATTTTTCTTTCTTGTAAGATGTGAGGCATCCTGTTATCTGGAGAGAATAGGAAGGGAAGCATAAAGGGTATGGGTTATCTGAGTAGGGAGAGGCAAGATTATCGGGGCGTAATCATGCTGACTTAACGGTTATAATTATAACTACAATTTTTATAGGGTTGGACCGGTAAGCCAGCGGATGGCGTCGGTCAGGTGACCAAGACTCTCGTCACGAAAAACTTATGCTGTTTCCTAACAAACCTTGTGTAACCTAATTATCTGTGTAGGACAACTGGTCCTGATAAGATACACGTTCTTATTTCAAAATGCTTGATTGAACGTTCAGTATGGAACGTCGTATAATAATTGGACAGTATTTGCAGACAGAACCTTTATTCTATAGACAACATTTCGTCCACACATGGGAGTGACAAAGTACCGGTGTTTGCGAAATGTGTGTGTTTTTTTTTAAATAAAGGCGCTATCTGCAAAAATTGTCTAGTTATACTTATGGAATTTCGTGAAATGACTTGTGTTTGTTTTGCCAAGCTAGGTCTGTTTGTCATAGGCTCCTCGATTACGTTACTCTAGGTCTTCCTAAATTTACATACATTAGGTAAAATTAATCTAACCTAACTGAGCTTAAAATATAATGTAAAAAATATATGCTGACTAAGAGTTAGTTATCTCGAGTTGCCAGCATCCAGACGAACTCTCGGGGTCGTCGAAACGTAGGGACACCTACGTTATATTCATTTGAAAAGTACCTTTCTGGAGGGTTTCTGTCAGCACTTGAATTCTTATGTTTTCTTTGAAGAGGATTTGGTGTGTGTTGGTAAGATTGGAAGGAATGAGGATGTGTGGGGGGATGGGAAGGGGTAGGTATTTAAGTGGGGCGAGGAGGGAATCAAAGGATTGGGAGGGGATGAGGAGAGGGAGAGTTATCTTTGAGGAAATGTGTAGAAGGGGATTAATATAATCCTATAAACCGGATGGCTTTGCGCCTTCGTCATATATTACATATACCTACAACAATCTGTGTAAAGCTGGAATAATCCCACAGTATCTTGTGTGATCTGAGCAAGACTACCTGGGTTTCTCCTTGGCTGAAGGACTTGTTGCCCACAACTATGGTGACGACACACACCTGTAGCAAAACAAAGAAATTTGGCTTTTTTCTTCAAGTCATGAAGGACTTACAGCTAAACGTGATCAAGAAAGTTTGTGCTGCGAGCGTCTTTTGCCTTCCCACCAGTGTCTCCTTCTATTAACGTTTAGTTCAGTTTATACATATATTAACCAGCCATTTACCATTCCTTAGTGTTTAGTCCAGTTTACCCAGATATTAACCAGGTTCCTCCTTGTTTTGGTGTTTAATCTTCATACTAAAATTTCACCTGAATTGATAACTTATAACTGTATGAGAGCGCTCAGCTCACAACTAAAAGTATCCAGATTAGATTTCTGGACTATACGAGACGTGTAAGCTAGCTTCCACCTGTTGCCCTTGTTTATCTAGCAGTAAATAAGCACCTGGATATTGGTTGTAGGTAATTAGGGGGTTAGTAACTTTGATTGTCACTGATTAATTGCACGTCAGTCTAGTTCACTGAGACCCCAGCTATTCCACGTCTACCTGGGTAAACTAACATCCCTCCAACGGGCTGTTAATAAAATAAGCATATCAGCATACCTTGGTGATGTCCCGATGTCACTCGACACTTGCTGCATTATCCAATCTTTGATGTACAGTTCGGTGAATTAGTGGAGAAACGTCGCCTCTCGTTGCATGCAGACGTGGCGACACCATGGTTACGAGAACTCCGATAACCTGAACTAAATACCACAGCCTAGCTAGCCTCCTGCAGTGTTCTTCCTTTCTGATGTTATTGGTGATGTTATTGGTGATGATCGTAGTGTAAGTAGGTGCCTCTCACAAGGGCGTAGGTACCCTTACATGGTGATCCTACTTCAAGACTGAAGCCTCTCACTTCAGATGTGCCTGAGGCGGTTAGGAGAGTTTTTCACAGAATGTCTAAGCATGTGGGAATGTCGGTACATTAGACATTCATTAATTGGAGTTACTAGCCTAATAAAATACAATCAAAGCTAGAGCAAGTCATCAATGACTCATAAATTAAGGCATGTAATACTAACATTTGGTCTCTCAGGGGGGAGAGAGAGAGAGAGAGAGAGAGAGAGAGAGAGAGAGAGAGAGAGAGAGAGAGAGAGAGAGAGAGAGAGAGAGAGAGAGAGAGAAGAGAATTAGGGGAAGTCAGATAGGCTCAGCACTTCCTTGTTTTCTCCCTTGGTCTCTATGACACTGGGCCTCATTCTCACTCACCGCCTCCCCTTAGTGGGATCTAGAAGCTGGTAGAATCCGGTGGAATTCGATGGAATAAATTCCACCACATTGGTGGAGTGTTGTGGGTCGTATTCTCGAAGGACAGGAATGATTCCAGTGGATTTCACCTTCACTAATTACCTTTCATGGGTTACCCTCTGTGATTAGTAACTCATAACTTGCTTTGGGTACCCTGGGTTAAATAACCCCAAGATTAGAAACTCGCAGCTTTCATGGACTATTCTGAGTTAATAACTGTCCAGGGTTAGTAAATCGAAGAATGAAATCTTGTTTATCGTTTAGGTTGCTCAAGAGATCATTTAAATGTACTGAAGTAGGATACTGACTCTATAAGTACCAGCACCACTGTTTATCATAAATCAACAGTATAATATCGACAAGTTAATCAATACGACTGATATGCAATGCCTTGGGACCTTTATTTACAGACGTTTCGTCTGCACGGCAGACTCAATCAACTTATACAGAGGCATGAGGATGGAGAATTTTATGTTGAAGCTGGTGGAAGAAGAGAAGTGGTATAGCAATTGAAGACATCTTTATACGTGGACGGAGCCCAATAGTTGAAGTAGGTCAGGCCAATAACGTGGGCCAAAGATTTAGGAATGTGGAGAGATGTAGTAGTTGAAGACCTGGTAAAACGTAGGCGGGGCCAAATACTGGAAGTAAGTCAGGTCCACCTCATATCACGGAACGATAAAGAGTGCTGCTGTGCTGGTGAAACGTCTCTCAATAAAGACACCCAAAAGCTGCACATGTGTCATATGCACCACTATTTTCACCTCTTTCCTTTGCTGACATTAATATGTGAACAGAGTCACATTTTACTGTGACCGGGTCTTTAACACGGTTCTGTACGAAGGGACTGAACAAGTGAGTGAGGGAGGGAGGACGGGAAGAAACAAGGAAGGGGCGGAACAAGTGAGGGAGGGAGGGAGGACGGGAAGAAACAAGGAAGGGACGGAACAAGTGAGGGAGGGAGGGAGGACGGGAAGAAACAAGGAAGGGACTGAACAAGTGAGTGAGGGAGGGAGGATGGGAAGAAACAAGGAAGGGACGGAACAAGTGAGGGAGGGAGGGAGGACGGGAAGAAACAAGGAAGGGACTGAACAAGTGAGGGAGGGAGGGAGGACGGGAAGAAACAAGGAAGGGACGGAACAAGTGAGGGAGGGAGGGAGGACGGGAAGAAACAAGGAAGGGACGGAACAAGTGAGGGAGGGAGGGAGGACGGGAAGAAACAAGGAAGGGACGGAACAAGTGAGGGAGGGAGGGAGGACGGGAAGAAACAAGGAAGGGACTGAACAAGTGAGGGAGGGAGGGAGGACGGGAAGAAACAAGGAAGGGACGGAACAAGTGAGGGAGGGAGGGAGGACGGGAAGAAACAAGGAAGGGACGGAACAAGGGAGGGAGGGAGGGAGGACGGGAAGAAACAAGGAAGGGACGGAACAAGTGAGGGAGGGAGGGAGACGGGAAGAAACAAGGAAGGGACGGAACAAGTGAGGGAGGGAGGGAGGACGGGAAGAAACAAGGAAGGGACTGAACAAGTGAGGGAGGGAGAATAAAAGAGCATTTGCACAGGAAGACGTTCCTTACCCTTTCATCAACTTCAAGATCAATATATCGAGTGAGCGGGAAAGTAACACACAGGCTGGAGCACTACGCCACCTAGTTATCGACAAGAGAACTAACGGCCTAAACAAGAGCTGAAGTTGCATATTATCCACCAATATTATGTTCATTAAACATAGCTGCTTGGCCAACTTGAGTAAAATGTTTCGTTTCATATCTGCCGACTTGTGTGTACTAGAACGCTGCTGTTTGCGGTATATCGTGTTCATATGTACCTGTGATGTGAATAGTTATTTGTAATGGGACATACCAAAGCTAAACATAAACATTTTGGTCACAAATATGTCATTTGCAATTAAATATACACACACTCATACACACTCAAAGATGGGACACATAAACAAGGGGTCACAATTGGAAGTTGAAGACTCAGATGAGTCAAAGGGATGTTAGGAAGTATTTCTTCAGTCATAGAATTCTCAGTCAGTGGAATAGCCTAGAAAGTGACGTAGTGGAGGCGGGAACCATACATAGTTTTAAGACGAGGTTTGATAAAGCTCATGGAGCAGGGAGATAGAGGACCCAGTAACAATCAGTGAAGAGGCGGGGCCAGGAGCTATGACTCGACCTCTGCAACCACAAATACGTGAGTACAAATAAGTAAATACACACACACACACACACACACACACACACACACACACACACACACACACACATACACACCCCAAGATCTTTTTCCTACAAACCTCGCTCAAGGAAAAAGATCTTGGGGTGAGTATAACACCAGGCACATCTCCTGAAGCGCACATCAATCAAATAACTGCTGCAGCATATGGGCGCCTAGCAAACCTCAGAACAGCATTCTGACATCTTAATAAGGAATCGTTCAGGACCCTGTACACCGTGTACGTTAGGCCCATATTGGAGTATGCGGCACCAGTCAAGCACGTAAAGAAACTAGAGAAAGTGCAAAGGTTTGCAACAAGACTAGTTCCAGAGCTAAGAGGTATGTCCTATGAGGAGAGGTTAAGGGAAATCAACCTGACGACACTGGAGGGCAGGAGAGATAGGGGGGACATGATAACGACATACAAAATACTGAGAGGAATTGACAAGGTGAACAAAGACAGGATGTTCCAGAGATGGGACACAGCAACAAGGGGACACAGTTGGAAGTTGAAGACACAGATGAATCACAGGGATGTTAGGAAGTATTTCTTCAGCCACAGAGTAGTCAGGAAGTGGAATAGTTTGAGAAGCGATGTAGTGGAGGCAGGATTCATACATAGCTTTAAGCAGAGGTATGATAAAGCTCACGGTTCAGGGGGAGTGACCTAGTAGCGACCAGTGAAGAGGCGGGGCCAGGAGCTTGGACTCGACCCCTGCAACCTCAACTAGGTGAGTACACACGTGTACGTTAGGCCCATTTTGGAGTATGCGGCACCAGTTTGAAACCCACATCAAGCCAAGCACGTAAAGAAACTAGAGAAAGTGCAATGGTTTGCAGCAAAACTAGTCCCAGAGCTTTAAGCAGAGGTCTGATAAAGCTCACGGTTCAGGGAGAGTGACCTAGTAGCGACCAGTGAAGAGGCGGGGCCAGGAGCTATGAATCGACCCCTGCAACCACAACTAGGTGAGTACTCACACACACACACACACACACACACACACACACACACACACAAAGGCAGAGAGCACTAGATACAAACAAAGCCGCTCATTTACATCAAGAAAAAAGAAATCTAGTGGATGGATGAACAACCTGACAAAGTTGGAGCAAAATCAGGTAAGACAAGAAGGATCGATAATAAGGAACAATGTTACTTGGATAATTATGCAGAAGCGTGAAGGTTTCAGTACAACAAATGCTGAAAATACTTATAAAAAATTGAAATAAGAAAGGAAGGAGAATATATAGACGAGGAATCGGTTAAAAGTCTTTAATGAGTACGAAACTATAATAGAAAATAGTTATGCTTGTATAATAAGAAAAAATAAAGAATTAGAACAACAGACGCCACTATCTCAGAAAATCCCAGATGATAGTTAAAGTTGCACTGAGACGAGTATAAAATTGAAGAGAACATAAGGGTGAAATAGGAGATAATCATGCCAAAATCGTCAAACAAAAAACAGAGATAGAATAGCAGATGGTAATGGTTAAGAATTGAACATAAGAAGAACGTGAGAAAGAAGGAACACTGCAGCAGGCTTACTGGCCCATGCGAGGCAGGTCCAAGTCTTCCACCGGCCCAATGCAATGCCCCAACCTAGTCAATTTTTCAGTTGTGCAGAAAATATCATGAACCAAGAGAATCAATGAAGAACGTCATATAACTAATAAGAGGGCAAAATATTTCGTAGATTTCATCGCTTAATTGTTAGTGGAGCTGGAAAATACGAGAAAATAAAAAGAGGCCACTTATGAATAACATTTACGGGCCACTAGAGAATAACATTTACGGGCCACTAGAGAATAACATTTACGGGCCACTAGAGAATAACATTTACGGGCCATTAGAGAATAACATTTACGGGCCACTAGAGAATAACATTTACGGGCCACTAGAGAATAACATTTACGGGCCACTAGAGAATAACATTTACGGGCCACTAGAGAATAACATTTACGGGCCACTAGAGAATAACATTTACGGGCCACTAGAGAATAACATTTACGGGCCACTAGAGAATAACATTTACGGGCCACTAGAGAATAACATTTACGCAGATTTAGTATAAAGACAAATTGTTAAAGAGAGCTAGAAACGTAAGGAAACTGGAAGGCTGAATTCAAGATGAAGGAAGCTTTTTTTTATATATATATATATAGAGTAACATGGCCGAACTGATCTAGACAGTTGTCTGGAAACGAGCACAGGACAGAAAACACTTGCACATGTGTCTTACTTACCAAGTTGATGAGTACAGCAAATATGCAACACAGATATCCTTCAAGACGAAACGTTTCGCCTGCGTAGCAGACTTCATCAGCGCGAATACAGAGTTGATTTCAATAATTGAGACAACAGGAGTGGAGAGGTAATTTTGAGATCGACTGGCTACCCGTCCATAAGGGACTGACCACCTCCTATCGAGGCTTCAGTGTTGCAATCAATTCAGTATGGCATGTAGACACACACACACACACACACACACACACACACACACACACACACACACACACACACACACACACACACACACACACACACACACACATACACACACATACACACACAGAGGCGGGGCCAGAAGCTATGACTCGACCCCTGCAACCACAACTAGGTGAGTACAACTAGGTGAGTACACACACACGGGAGCTATACCGTATGAGATGGCTATATCAGACTCAAGGGAGGCCCGGGAAAAGACAGGGAGAACAGCACGAACGAATGAAGGGAGAGAAGACAATGAAGGAGGTAAGCTATACGCAAAGGCTCTAACGGACAACTGCTGAGTCCAGGAACAGCTAAGCACAGGGAAACCGGATAGGGAAGAGACAGAAGGAAGAAACGCTTCAATGGTAGGAACTAATTTGCCTCAGAGGATGCTCAGGGAAGTACAGTGGGAGGACGAAAGGGAGAGGGCAGTTTTTGTCTATTGGTTCGAAGAAGTTAATGGGGAAACTTACGAAGCAAGAAAACAGGAGAGTAAAAAACGATTGAAAGCATCATGAAAGCAATAGGAGAGGATGACATGACCCAGCTGACTAATTTTCGGAGAATTGGGTGGTTTGCGAGAGGAAAAAAGCGTTCAGTCAAAGTGATTTTCAATTCAGAATCAGTTCGAAACAGGATCCTGCAGGAGAAAGCGCGTCTAAGGAACAAACTGGAGTACCAAAGTGTGTACCTCGACTGAGACAGAACACAAGACGAAAGGAAGAGACTGAAAGAGAGGGTGCAATGTCGCAAGGAGGAATGGGAAGCAAGGAAGGAAGGGAACAGGAGAAACCAGACCCAGGTGGAACAGCAAACACAACCTCCTCCAGCACCACCCACAGAAGGAATCCAACCATGGCAACCCCAATGCAACCAAACAACCTAATCAAAAACCCACACACTGTACCCTCTACCTCCATCCCCCTCACCACAAACCCCACTCACACAGTAACCCACAGTAACCCACACATTGTTCCCTCTACCCCCATCCCCCTCACCACAAACCCCACCCCCACTGTAACCCCCCATAGACCCTCTGCCCCCATCTCCCACACCACAAACCCCACCCCCACAGTAACCCTCTATAGGACCCCACCAGGGCACCTGCGCCCCTAAATGCACCATTCTTCCCTGACCACAGTTATAGAAAAGAAGTTGAAGGTTTGGTACATGAACGCGGATTGAATAACGAATAAATGTGAGAAGTGGCATGAAAGAATCAAGGAGATATCCCGATACATCATAGCAGTCAAAGAAGCAAAACTCACTGGGACAATAATAGATGCAATCTTCTCAACTGGTTATCAGATCCTGAGGAAGGATAGAAGGAGCAGAGGGGGAGGAGGGGTTGCACCGCTCATTAAAAACCGATGGGGATATCAAGAAATGTAAGGAATGGAGGAGATAGGAGAAAGGGATTACACAGTAGGTACAATTCAGTCAGGGATTTGCGCCAGAGGAGCGAATCAACCAGATAACTGCTGCAGCATATGGGCGCCTGGCAAACCTAAGTGCAGCGTTCTGATACCTCAATAAGGAATCGTTCCAGACTCTGTACACCACATACGTCAGGCCTATACTGGAGTATGCAGCACCAATTAGGAATCCAAACCTGGTCAAACACGTCAAGAAATTAGAGAAAGTGCAAAGGTTTGCAACAAGACTAGTCCCAGAGCTAAGGGAATTGTCCTACGAAGAAATGTTAAGAAAAATCGGCCTGACGACACTGGAAGACAGGAGTCTTAGGGGAGACATGATAACGACATATAAAATATTGCGAGGAATTGAGAAGATGGACAAAGACACGATGTTTCAGAGATAGGATACAAAAACAAGGCGTCACAATTGGAAATTAAAGACTCCGATGAGTCAAAAGGATGTTAGGAAGTAGTTCTTCAGTCATAGAGTTGTCAGGAAGTGGAATAGCCTAGAAAGTGACGTAGTGGAGGCAGGAACCATACATAGTTTTAAGACGAGGTTTGATCAAGCTCATGGAGCAGGGAGAGAGGGGACTTAGTAGCGATCTGTGAAGAGGCAGGGCCAGGAGCTATGACTCTAGCCCTGCAACCACAAATGCGTGAGTACAAATAAGTGAATACACACATACACACGCACACACACACACACACACACACATACACACACACACACACACACACACACACACACACACACACACACACACACACAGACAAGCGCGTGCGGAGATACGGTTCATAAATAAGTCCCAGCACAATTTTTGAGATGGTAAGTTTTGTCTCACAAAGCTGCTTTTGTTTAATGACAAGGTAACAGAAGTAAGAAAAGAAAGCGAAGCATAAGCTGATTGCATAATCTTGGACTGTAAGAAATTCACAAATGGTCCTCCCAGAAGAAATGTGATTCTTCATGGTAGTCTGTACAAGTAATGATGAAGAGAACAACCGGAGAGGAAAAGGAGAAGCTTCAGAACAATTAGGAATAACGTTAAAAACGGTCAACCATGTGGCTTCTTGGACGAACATTTCACTGGCACAAATTACTGAATGTATAAAATGGAGTGAGGAGACCGAACATGGAATAAAACAAGAGAGGAAAGACGCTGCACACCACGTCCAAGGAAGCAGATCTAGAAGACAGCATTGTTCCACGAATATAACCTGATGTACACATTAGTCATGAGGTCAGCAGCATATGTAAAACACTCTAGTGCTTCCATGATCTGAACAAAGATTTACTTACAACATTATACACAATGTACGTAAGGTTCATCTTGGAATATGCATGGGTCGCAAACCAGAGATTGGAGTGTGCAGCCCAGCATGGAACATCCCCCGTCTCCATCTTCTGACGGATATAAAAAAACTAGAAGATTCAAAGGTTTCACGCAATTTTCTACTGCATTTTATCCTCTGCATCTTCCTCGTTATTTACGGAAATTAGTATCGCCTTCAGTTATTTATTGTTCATCACGGTGGACTGGAGGTCGGGGGTGGGGGGAGTTAGAGAGATCAATGATGTTCGCATCACATTGACTGCGAAATAGTTAAAGAGGCTGTGAACGCTGGGATTCCCTCATTCTGAGGGAATCCATGATCACCCATTCACTGGGCTCCTCTCGCCCATTAGCTTAATTCAGCGCACATCCAGACAGACAAACACAGGCTGGAGAACAAGCTTATATTATGACAACGTTTCCCTCTGTGCAGAGTTTAATTGAGTCAGTGGGCAAAACGTGGCAGTGAAAGTGTGTTTAGAAACTTGTGCCTATCTCTTCATGTGTGTCGGCAATACGCCACTTCACTCACCTTAATTCACAACGCTAGAAAATTAATTACCATGAAATTAGATAATCATCCTTAAATGTTGTCTGTGGATGTTGCTGTTTGATGGATTGTCTCTCTAGGGCATTCATTCGCTAGTCTCTTTGGCCATTTTTCTCACAGTAATGGCTTGATTGATTCTTATTTTGTTAGTCTTTTTTTTTTTACGACTATGGTAACTAGTGACATGGTCCTCCGATAAATAGAGAAATTAAAACCTAACAAATCCCCAGACATGATAAACCGTTTAAAACGGTTTTACTGGAATGTAAAGAGGAACTTAGCAAACCTTTGGCTAATCTTTTCAACATATCACTACAAACTGGCATAGTGCCTGACAAATGTAATAACTAGTATCTACAAAGCAGGAGACAGGTCCATAGCTTCGAACTATAGACCAACAAGCCATACCTTCGTAGTGGGCAAATTTATGGAATCGATAATTGCCTAGGAAATTCGTAGCCATCTTGAAAGGCATAAATTGACTAATGAATATTAGCACGGTTTTACAAAGGGGCGTTCCTGCCTTACGAATTTATTAACTTTTTTTACTAATATATTTGAGGTAGATCGTGGTAATGAATATGATATTGTGTATATGGATTTCAGTAAGACTTTTGAAAGAGTTCCACATATGAGACTACTGAAGAACATTAAGGCATACGGAATAGGAGGAGAATTTTTTCCTGGGTAGAATCGTGGTTGACAAATAGGCAGCAGAGAGTTTTACATAAATGGAGAGAAATTGGAGTGGGGAGAAATCACGGGGGTCAGTGTTGGGCCCTTTGTAGTTCAAAATTTATATAAACGACATAGATGAGGGAATAAATAGGCCGTCTAATTCATTCTAATGAGGACATTAGAACACTCAAGGGAGGTTTCATTAGACTGATGCAGTGGTTGGAGAGGTGGCAGATGCAGTTTAATATAGACAAATGCAAAGTTCTAAAAGCTAGACAGGAAAATAATCATGTCACATGCAAACTAAATAATATAGATCTTAAGATCTACTGATTGCGAAAAGGATTTAGGAGTTCTGGTTTGCAGTAATCTAAAACCAAGACAACAGTGCATTAGTGTCTGCAATAAAGCTAACAGAATCCTTCAAGAAGCATAAATAATTGAAGTTCTCAGGTTGTCCATCAACTCTGCATGTCTTTGGTTAGGCCTCATTTAGATTATGCTGCACAGTTCTGATCACTGTATTACAGAATGGAAATATATGCACTGGAAAACGTACAAAGGAGGATAACATAGTTGATCCAATGTATCAGAAATCCCTATAAGGATAGACTGAGAGCCCTGAATCTGGACTCTCTAGAAAGGCGTAGAATTAGAGAATGTAAACAGCGTGCTAAAAATATCTAGCCAAGACAGGACTCGCAGCAGTGGTTTCGAGTTAGAAAAATTCAGATTCAGGAAGGATGACTTTTTAAATGGCCCAAGACGGACCGAAACGTCGTCGTAAGCTCCTCTCTTCTATGTACGGGTTATTTGTGTATCATTCCAGTCACGGTATTGTGCCTTTTTTTTTTTGTTATTTAGGATATAGGAAAGCGCTGGTTTCGTAATAGAATTGTGGATGAGTGGAACAATCTTTCGAGTATTGTTATAGAAGCTAAAACGTTGTGTTGTTTTAAAAATAGGTGTGGGTGGGTGAGAGTTGGACCTGACTAGTTTGTGCTAGTGGGTCTGATGCCGTGCTCCTTCTTTGAGATTGGGTCAGTGGCATAAGCCGGTAGGCGGCTTGGACCTGCCTCGCATGGGTCAGTAGACCTGTTGCAGTGTTCCTTCTTTCTTATGTTTTTATGTTGCCATGTGAAAAGTGATGATTTTCTCTACTTATCTGTTGATCCAATTGTTGCCATATTAAAAGTGTTCATTTTCTCTTCTACTCGGGTCAACGTTATATATCTTATTATGGGAGGTAGATAAACATTCATATGTAGTGCCGAATAGGTAAAACTTGCCATTTTGGCTTAAATAGCAACGCTCTTGCCGAATAAGGAAAGCAAAATTTTGTGTATGCAATAATTTCGCAAAAATCTTTCTGAACCTAACGAAAAAAATATATATTTCATTGTGTTTGTTTATTATTAAATTACTGTAAACTTATCTAAAATATATTTAGTTGGATTAGATTAAATTAAATTACGCTTGTTATAATGAGGTTAGGTAAGTTTTCTAAGGTTCTTTTAGTACAAGAATTATTAATTTTTACATTAACATAAATGAAAAAGAAATATATCTTCAAAGTATAAGAGAAATTTTTAGAAAGGACTTAATTGTAAATGAGTTCTTGCTAATATGACCAGTTTTACCTATTGGGCACGACATATACATGCCTGGGTCATAGCTGGGTAAAAGTGTATTCCGGGTAAAAGTGTATTCCAGCGTTGCAACTGGGCAAATGTATTCACCCCGTTGATGTAGATTATAACATGTATGAGCTACAGCGATGTAGGAGAGCGAGTAAACTTATTTATGATATATGTGGATAAATTTTTATATTACAGGTGGGTGATTGCATATATTCCAGTGTAATGGATAAGTAAATACATATTGTGATGTTTTACGTGTGTAACTGTATACAATCCTGTGTTGTATGTGGGTAGATGTGTATTTCATAGTGTTGTATTTGTTGTATTGTGCGTTGAAATGCATATTTCACATTCATTTAGGGGATATATTTATATATCCCGGTTCTGTAAAGTGAGTGTGCATAAATTAATGCAGATGAATATATATTCATCAAAGTGGTGCTGCTGTCTGCTCCTCTATCTCATCAAAGCGAAGGTGGTCACTTGTTGACTGACAGTGAAGTGACAGTGTGTGTGTGTGAGTGGTCCCTAGTGTATTCTGACTACCCACAGTATATGTGGGTGGTCAGAAATAGCAGCATAAGTGGGTGGTCCCTAGTGGCAGTGTAAACACGTGGTCCTAAGTGTCAGAAAATTTTCTTTACACTCAATAAACAAAAATTATTTTAATGCCTTTATCACATTTTAATGTTTTAATACTCTTGAAGTTGAATGGTAATTAATAATAATAATAATAATAATAATAATAATAATAATAATAATAATAATAATAATAATAATAATAATAATAATTATTATTATTATTATTATTTTTATTATTATTATTATTATTATTATTATTGTTGTTGTTGTTGTTGTTGTTGTTGTTGTTGTTGTTGTTGTTGTTGTTGTTGTTGTTGTTGTTGTTGTTATTATGTTACCTAGAAGGAGGACCTATAAATGGTTGTCAGAATTTTATGCTTTGTTTTTCTTTTTCTTTCTTCATCTTTTCGTTTATCTTTTTGCTAATAAGTCGAGAAAACCTCATCCTTTTACCGTCAGATTTTCAGCGCTTGTGTGTGGCAACTAGGGACGGATTCCTGGAACACTTGGCATGTGTAGATGCCCATTTCTAGCATCCTGGAATGGCTCAGATTACTTGTAAAGTCCTCGGGAATGTAGCTTCAAACGTTCAAGCAGGTACCACCTAATTCGTGTGTTGTTTCAGATTTCCCCATTTTATGTGTAAATTGGTGTGAAATCTTCATTTCCGTTAAATCACGTTAACGTACTTAAGAGTGCCTCTTCTCTATGGTTGCAATATATAATAGCTGATGCATCTTATTGCCAAGGTAGAACCCATCAAGTTTTGTGTGTGGACTTCCTTGAAATGGCTGTGTACCCCTCTAACCATCATATACTAGGAGCAGTTTGGGGCTTATAACTGATCACTGGGGGACTCTACCAGTTACACTCGTGCACTCTGGAATTTCGTCTCTCACTGTGACTGTCTTTCGTCTCTGCAGTGCTTCGAAATCCTTGCGAGTAGCGTCTGATACTCCAACCTTCGCGAAGTTATATAGCAGACTCTTCACTATTTTTTTTTTTCGTCCGACTTTCGTTTGTTTTATTAAATGTTTGCGATGGTAAATACTGTTTCTGACATAAGAACATAAGAACATAAGAACGAAGGAACACTGCAGAAGGCCTACTGGCCCATGCGAGGCAGGTCCAAGTCTCCAAGGCTTAAGCCAATGCACCCAACCTAGTCAGGTCAGGTCACATTGACTTAAGGGAGGAACACTGCAACCGACCTGGTAGCACAAGCTATCAGGTCTAACTCACACCCACCCACATCTGCTCATGTATTTATCCAACCTATTTTTAAAGCTACACAACGTTCTGGCCTCTATAACGGTACTTGGGAGTTTGTTCCACTCATCCACAACTCTATTACCAAACCAGTACTTTCCTATATCCTTCCTGAATCTGAATTTTTCCAACTTAAAACCATTGCTGCGAGTCCTGTCTAGGCTAGATATTTTCAGCACACTATTTACATCCCCTTTATTTATTCCTGTCTTCCATTTATACACCTCAATCATATCCCCCCTAATTCTACGTCTTTCTAGAGAGTGCAGTTTCAGGGCCCTTAGTCTATCCTCATAGGGAAGGTTTCTGATACATGGGATCAACTTTGTCATCCTCCTTTGTACATTTTCCAGAGAATTTATATCCATTCTGTAATACGGTGACCAAAACTGTGCAGCATAATCTAAATGAGGCCTAACCAAGGATGTATAGAGTTGAAGAACAACCTGAGGACTCCTATTATTTATGCTTCTTGATATGAAGCCAAGGATTCTATTAGCTTTATTGCGAACACTTATGCACTGTTGTCTTGGTTTCAGATTACTGCTAACCAGAACTCCTAAATCTTTTTCGCAATCCGTAATATTAAGATCTACATTATTTAGTTTATATGTGGCATGGTTATTGTCCTGTCCAACATTTAGAACTTTGCATTTGTCTATATTAAACTGCATCTGCCACTTCTCCGACCACTGCATCAGTCTATTCAAATCTTCCTGGAGTGCTCGAATGTCCTCGTCAGAATGAATTCGACGGCCTATTTTGGTGTCATCGGCAAACTTGCCGATGTCGCTCTTTATGCCCTCATCTATGTCGTTTATGTAGATTGTGAACAGCAGGGGGCCCAACACTGACCCCTGTGGAACACCGCTCGTGACACTTCCCCACTCTGATTTCTCCCCATTTATGCAAACTCTCTGCTGCCTATTTGTCAACCATGCCTCTATCCAGGAAAAAATTTCTCCTCCTATTCCATGTGCTTTAATTTTCCTCAATAGTCTCTGATGTGGGACCCTGTCAAAAGCCTTACTGAAGTCCATATACACAATATCATATTCATTACCATGATCTACCTCCTCAAATACCTTAGTGAAAAAAGTTAATAAATTCGTAAGGCAGGAACGCCCCTTTGTAAAACCATGCTGAGATTCGTTGATTAATTTATGCTTTTCAAGGTGGCTACGAACTGCCTCGGCAATTATTGAGTCCATAAATTTTCCCACTATGGAGGTTAGGCTTATTGGTCTATAGTTCGAAGCTAAGGACCTATCACCTGTTTTGAAAATAGGTATCACATTTGCCATTTTCCACTTATCTGGCACCATGCCAGTTTGAAGTGATATGTTGAAAAGATTAGCCAAAGGTGTGCTAAGCTCCTCTTTACATTCCTTTAGAACCCTTGCATACAGTTCATCAGGGCCTGGGGATTTGTTAGGTTTTAATTTATCTATTTGCCTAAGGACCATGTCACTTGTGACCCTAATAGTGCACAGTTTATTATCGTCCTGTTCTACATAATTTATCATTACTGGAATATCGCTGGTATCCTCCTGTGTAAAAACTGAGAGGAAGTATGTGTTAAAAATTCTACACATTTCCTTATCACTGTCAGTGAGCTGACCCGAGGAACTTTTGAGTGGGCCTATCTTGTCCCTGATCTTACTTCTGTATACCTGAAAGAATCCTTTTGGGTTAGTCTTCGATTCTCTTGCAACTTTAACCTCATAATCTCGTTTTGCTTTTCTAATTCCCTTTTTTATTTCTCTCTTTAACTGAATATATCGATTTCTCAATTGCCCCTCTCCTCTTTTGATTTGCCTATATATGCCTCTCTTTTGACCAATCAGATATTTTAATCTATTGTTCATCCATTTAGGATCATTTTTGTTTGATCTGATTTCCCTATTTGGAACATAATTTGACTGAGCAGCTAGAACTATGCCCTGGAAAGCATCATATCGGCAACCATCACCACCTACCTGACCCTTAGTCAGGTCATTCCAGTTCAGCCCACCTAAGTAATTTTTCAGTCCTATGAAATCAGCCAAGCGAAAGTCAGGGACGGAGACTTGATTGCCATTATTAGGGGAATTCCATGATATATTAAAACTGAGTGATTTGTGATCACTTTCCCCAAGCTCATCATTAACCTCAAGATTATTAATTAGTGTTTCCCTACTGGCAAGAACCAAGTCAAGGAGGTTATTTCCCCTAGTTGGCTCTGTCACAAACTGTTTTAAAAAACAATCCTGGATCGTATCAAGAAAGTCACCTGACTCTAAATTTCCTGTCAAATTGCTCCAGTCAATCTGTCTATAGTTGAAATCTCCCATTAGCACAACATTTTCGTATGTAGATGCCTTACGAATTTCGTCCCATAGAAGTTTACTGCACTCCCTATCAAGATTTGGGGCCCTGTAAATCACACCCAAAATTAGTTTTTCTCGGCCCTCGAGAAGCTGTAACCAAACAGATTCAGTGGCTGACGCTTCTAATTTAATATCTTGTCTAACACAACAATTTAAATTGTCTCTGACATACATCGCTACTCCACCACCTTTCCTGTTGACCCTGTCAGTGTGGAATAATTTATAGCCTTGTATGTGACATTCAGAGGGCATCTCTCTATCTTTCAGATTGAGCCAGGTCTCTGTTATAGCAATAATATCTATGTTTCCTGCACTTGCAATTAATCTTAGCTCATCTATCTTATTTCTTACACTCCTGCTATTAGTATAGTAAACCTTAAGGGAGCTAGTCCCTTGCTGCCCTCTGCTGTCCCCCTTTGTTTGCTGACCTGATCTATTGTCTTTATTTATAACTTCATGCTGAATGCCTTTTATACATTTACTGTTTCCAACCCAAGTGTTGCAACCTGCTTGTTTCCCACACACACCCATACCTCTATCTTCCATCAGTTTAAAATCATAGGCATTTCACCAATGGCCTTCTCAATCGAGTCTGCAAGTGCTACCACCCCAGCCCCAGAGAGATGTACCCCATCCCTTGCATACATATCATGTTTGCCATAAAAGTTGTTCCAGTTGTCAATGAATGGGATTGCAAGTTCCTTGCAGTATCTGTCTAGCCAGCAATTTACACCAATTGCCCTAGACAACCATTCATTTCCTACTCCCCTTCTAGGCAAGATGCTACATATGATTGGGATCCCTCCCTTAGACTTAATGAAATCTATAGCTGACCTGTACTTATCTAGCAGCTCTTCTCTCCTACCCTTCCCAATATCATTTCCACCAGCACTGAGACAGATAATGGGCTTGTTCCCATTACCTGACATGATATTATCCAGCCTGTTGACAATGTCCCCAACACCAGCTCCAGGGAAGCACACTCTATCTCTCATCTTCTTATTCCTATTACAAAAAGCACGGTCAATATATCTTACCTGAGAGTCACCAACCACAAGAATGCGCTTACCTCCATTAGCAGGGGCAGTAGTACCCTTACCTTCACTGGCCACTGAAGTACATTCATCCTGAAGAACAGAGAAGCGATTTCCTACCTTCAGATCTTCACTCTTAACTTTCCTTACTCTGATGCGCCTTCCATTACTGTGAACCACTCGCCACTTGTAGCAGGTGCTGGACTGCACCTCACTGCTGGTAGCCGTTGCTACCTCCCCAACTACAGCCTCCTCACAGCGAGAGACAGACTGCACCTCACTTGAAGCCTCATTCCCCACAACTCCAGCCACCTCACACTCTCTCCCAGACCCATTGAGGTGGACCTTCAGCCTCCTAATCTCCTCCTGGAGAAGCAAGACCTCCTCCTTCAACTCTCCAACCTCAATTTTTAAAACACTGCAGAAGCAAGCCATGCTTTGTAACCGTATAGTTGTCGATATTTTGTCATTTCCGAGATACTGCAAAAACCTCATTTCCTCACTCGCTAATTTGATTTTAGTCAACGCAGTGAGATCTTTCTTTGGTGTAGCAATGACCAAAGTTTAGCTGTAATGATGATGTTGAGTTATGTGTTTAGTTTCGTACACAACTATCACATTATATCATTATACTTCCGCCCTTTTTTTTAGGCTTATTAATTGATTGTTTATTAAAATTTTCCTTCTGATTGACTGTGGAGAAACATTTTTTATTTTTTATCTACTATGATAATGTCGAACTCCATTTCTCTTAAATTCTATGTATTAAAAAATTCTAGGCTCTCTTGCATAGCTCTGCTTCTCAGCATTGCGCCACCTCTGTTTCTCATCCTTTTTTTTTTTTTTGTCTGAGGACTGTAGACTTATAATGACGACTGAACCATGGGGTCGTAGTATTCTTGCTCTCCTGTTTTTTTAATGACTCGATGCTTCATTAAGTTTTTGAAGGAAACCTAATATCCATCTATTCTGGGTAAATTTTCCTACACTCCGCCTTTCAATATATTTTCCACTTGGTAACAGAACGCCAGAATCACTTGCTCCTTTGTTGACTCAGCTGTCATTGTTTTGTGTGTTTACCTCCTAGTGTGCGATTGCTGGGGCCAAGTTAGCTGCTGGACCCTGTTTTTCACTATCCCCTACTGGGCTCAATACCTCTTAGTCTCATGGGCACTGTCATACCTTTACTTAAAGCTGTGGAAATATATTTTTACAAGTACCTGTTTTTAGCTACAGTGGTATACCTGCGGGGACTTTTTTCGTACCAATTTTGGATATATATTTAATAAACTATAGTATGACATGTAGTATGACATGACTATGTAGCAAAGTCCATATTGATTTGCTACATAGTCTTAATCTTTCAGAAATTATACGGCATTTTCCTAAAAAACTGTTGATATTTGCCTACCTAAAATTGATGATTGTCTATGAGAACGGCAGATCAGAGTTCAGTCTTTGTCTCTTTGAAAATTTGGGTAATACTTTCCAGATTTTTTGCCGTTGGCGTCCTTCCCTCTCCAAGCTATTTGTTTCATCCTTCCCTCTCCAAGCTATTTGTTTCATCCTTTCTTCTTCAAGCTATTTGTTTCATTACATTAATGGTATACAGTATATAATCTTAGTATTGAATGGGAAAAACCTCTGGTTGGCCAAACGTCTTCAAAATAAAGACTTCCAGATGTGGCACATGATTCTAGTTTCTCAAGTGATTTGTTGAATATTACAATTAGGGTGGTTAACAGTTGACTGTGGTAAATCATTTGTTTTGTTAATGCTCAGCTTTTCTAGTGTTTTTTTAACGTGTCATTGCTACTAATTTCATAAATATTTAATTTGTCAGAGTCAAGTCATAAAAGTAATTTCTGTTGCCAGGCAATGTTAGCATCATGTTCCGTCGCAGAGAGTTAAAACTGTGGTGTGTGTGTGTGCGGAAGTCATATCTTTGTTGCTCTTTGTTACTCTACCATTCCAGCTACTGTACAACTCTTATCATTACTCCCACATTTTTCCCTGACATATAAGGAATTCTTCAGGTTAGCTTTGAAGTTATGTGCAAATCGCCGTTTAAATTCCTGTTTCACGTTCCTTCTTATTCTCTGGCGGTCTCTCTTAATGCAGGTGAGGGGAGCCTTGATGTAGGTGAGGGGAGCCTTGTTGTAGGTGAGGGGAGCCTTGTTGTAGGTGAGGGGAGCCTTGATGTAGGTGAGGGGAGCCTTGCTGTAGGTGAGGGGAGCCTTGATGTAGGTGAGGGGAGCCTTGCTGTAGGCGAGGGGAGCCTTGATGCAGGTGAGGGGAGCCTTGATGTCAGGAATCGGACATGTCCTTTCCTTCCTTGGACAGAACCTGATTGCCTTCTCCCAGGTACTGCATGACCCCTACAGGTTTAGCGCTTCCACCTGAATATAGTGACGGTCGTAATAGCTTTCAGTAATGTTACTTAGTATGATACTACTCAATTAAAAAAATGTATACATTACGTTTTTTCTTCCCTATGCTCTCAGCTACTTTTTTTTTGGTCAAACAAACTGTATCGCTATTTTCGTTCGTTTTCTTTATCTTTCTTGTTGGCCCACTTGATTTTCAGAATTAAATTTTAAACTTGTTTCCTGTACACTGTATCTTGAAGTTTAAGTTAACGTTACTGATTTCTCGGTGCAACTTTAAAATGAACTGCTGCCATGTAGTGGAGATCCATCTCAATAATATTTTGGAACTTTAAAATTTCTTCCTATTTTAAATCGAAAAATTTTGTTGTCCCACTTTCCTAGTCACTCACTCTCCTGCCTCATGTGTTTGGATGATGTCGCTATACATGGCCAGAGCAAGATGCTATATGCATACAATAGTGTCCTGCTGACAGTAACGGAAAAAAAGGAGGGATGCATAGCAAGCTTTCATTGGGACAATAAAAGCTTGCTATGCACCTACCCTTCACTCTGTGTAAATCTCTACACAGAGCGATACGTTGTCAATTTCTTCTGAGTCTAATATCACTCCCGAGAGTCGAGGACGTGACAACTTGTGCTAGAAAGCTGCCTTCACTTAACGCTTGTAAGTCTCGTAGCTTCTTGTTCTCAATATAGATCCTTTGATTAAGACAACCAAGGTATTCATCCTGTCTTAATGGCTCGCATGTCAGCGTTCATTTGCGCCGCTATCAATGTGTAGACCACTATAACATTAATGACATGTAAACTTAGCAATGATATTGCTATGATACAATAATATTAATTTATGTATCTGTCTATGGACAAATGACAGACACAAACACACACACACACACACACACACACATACACACACACACACACACACACACACACACATACCACACACACACATACACACACACATATACACACACACACACACACACACACACACACACACACACACACACACACACACACACACACACACACACACACACACACACACACACACACATACACAAAATTTCAGGCAGGCTGGCAAGTAGACAGAAAAGTTGACAGACACAGCCAGGCAGAAAGACTGAGACTAAAACAGATAGACAGAAAGACAGACCAATTGGGTCCCTTTGTTTCTGTGTCCCATCTCTGGAACTTCCTGCCTTTATCCACCTTGACAATCACTCGCAGTATTTTATATGTCGTTATCATGTTTTCCCTAACCATCCTGTCCTCTAGTGTCATCAGGCCAATTTCCCTTAACCTTTCTTCGTAGGACAATCCCCTTAGCTCTGGGACTAATCTTGTTGCAAACCTTTGCACTTTCTCTAATTTCTTGACGTGCTTGACCAGGTATGGATTCCAAACTCGTGCTGCACACTCCAATATGGACCTGACGTATATGGTTTACAGAGTCTTGAGCGATTCCATATTAAGGTATCGAAACGCTGTTGTTATGTTTGCCAGGTGCCTATATGCTGCAGCAGTTGTCTGTTTGATGTGCGCCTCAGGAGATGTGCTCGGTATTATACTCACCCCAAGATCTTTTTCCTTGAGTGAGGTGTGCAGCTTTGGCCACCTAGACTATACTCTGTCTGCGGTCTTCTTTGCCCTTCCCCGATCTTCATGACTTTGCATTTAGTGGGGTTAAATTCAACGAGCCAGTTTCTGAACCAGCCCTGCAATCTATCCAGATTCCTTTGTAGTTCTGAAGGGTCCTCATCCGACTGAATTCTTCTCATCAACTTCACATCATTTGCAAGCAGGGACACTTCTGTGTCTGTTCCTTCCGTCACGTCGTTCACATATCCCAGAAACAACACTGGTTCTAGGACTGACCCATGAGGAACACCGCTAGTCACAGGCGCCCACTCTGACACCTCGTCACGTACCATGACTCGTTGTTGCCTTCCTGTCAGGTATTCTCTGATCCACCGCAGTGCCTTCCCTGTTATCCCTGCTTGGTCCTCCAGCTTTTGCACTATTCTCTTGTGTGGAACTGTGTCAAACGCCTTCTTACAGTCCAAGAAAATAAAATCTACCCACCCATCTGTTTCTTGTCTTACTGTTGTCACCCTGTCATAGAACCACAGTAGGTTTGTAACACAGGATTTCCCGTCCATGAAACCGTGCTGGTTGTCGTTGATACTCATTCCTTTCTAGGTGCTCCACCACTCTCCTCCTGATAATCTTCTCCATGACTTTGCATACTATACATGTTAGTGACACTGGTCAGTAGGTTAATGCTTCGTGTCTGTCTCCTTTTTTAAAAACTGGGACTACATTTGCTGTCTTCCATACCTCAAGTAGTCGCCCTGCCTTTATAAATGTGTTGAAGATTGTTGTTAGTGGTACACAGAGTGCCTCTGCTTCCCCTCTCACGACCCATGGAGATATGTTATCCGGCCCCAACGCCTTTGAGGTATCTAGCACGCTTAGCAGCCTCTTCACTTCTTCCTCGGTTGTATGTATTGTATCCAACACCTGGTGGAGTACACCACCTCGCCATCTGTCTGGAGTCCCTTCTGTCTTCACTCTGAATACTTTGAATTTCATATTGAGCTCCTCACATACTTCTCGGTCGCTTCATGTGATCTCCCCTCCTGTCTTCCTCATCCTTATTACCTGGTCCTTGACTGCTGTTTTCCTCCTGATGTGGGTGTACAATAGCTTCCAGTCAGATTTGGCTTTCGCTGCTTTGTAATTTTCGCTGGGTCTCCCTTCTTACCTGTACATATTCGTGTCTGGCTCTGCGACTGCTCTCCTTATTCTCCTGGGTCCTTTGCCTTCTATACTTCTTCCATTCTCTAGCACACTTGGTTTTGGCCTCTCTACACCTTTGGGTGAACCAAGGGCTCATCCTGGCCTTCTTGTTATTTCTGTTACCCTTGGGAACAAACCTCTCCTCAGCTTCCTTGCATAATGTTGTCACATATTCCATCATACATATTCACATATTCCCTGCCAGTTCTCTGTCCTACTGAATCTCATGCAGGGAATTCTTCATGCTTCTGTAATGCCTCTCTTGAAATTTGTCTTTATTCGCCCTTCCCTTCCTGCTTCGCTCTCCACTGGTAGCTCAGCTATGTATTCGAAGGTCAGATCCAGTTGGTCATTGGTGCCGAGGAATCTTTCATATGTGATGTCCTCAATATCTGCACTACTCAAGGTGAATACTAGATCCAGTCTTGCTGGTTCGTCCTCTCCTGTCTCTCTGGTAGTATCCCTTACGTGTTGGTACATGAGGTTTTACAGTACCACCTCCATCATCTGAACCCTCCACGTTTCTGGGCCCCCCATGTGGCTCCAGGTTCTCCCAGTCAATTTCTTTGTGACTGAAGTCATCCACGATCAGTAGCTTTGCCCTTCTCACATGAGCCTTTCTGGCCACTTCAGCCAGTGTGTCAAGCATCTCTCTGTTACTCTCATCATAGTCTTGCCTTGGCCTCCTGCTGTTCTGTAGTGGCTTATACATCACTGCAATTTCCACCTTGGGACCTCTAGACTGAAGTGTTCCTATTATATTGTTTGTGTGTGTGTGTGTGTGTGTGTGTGTGTGTGTGTGTGTGTGTGTGTGTGTGTGTGTGTGTGTGTTTAGAAGTGAATACTAGAACACACTTTGGTAGATAGTTAATGAAAATAGAAGGATAAATAATAAAGTAATGAAATAAGAAAATAAATAAGGCAAGTACTACTGCTACATAATAATATTAATAATAGTAATAATAACAATAATAATAATAATAATAATAATAATAATAATAATAATTTTATTATTATTCTTATTAATATTATTATTATTATTTTTATTATTATTATTATTATTATTATTATTATTATTATTATTATTATTATTATTATTATTATCATTATCATTACTGTTTAGGCTCTAAGCCCTAGTGTATCATTACACTTTCAGAATATTAGATAATCAGATTTGAGGGGAGAAAATGGAGGGAAGTTCCAGTTGCTAAGATCAAGAAGACCTAAGTAGCATCAAAAGAGCGGTAGTGAAAATTAATATTATTATTTGCTTCATAAACTTGTCTCACAATGTACCACAATGTATCCAGTTGTTGCCTATGTGTCTTATTCATTAATTTGTCGGTATTGTTTATCATTATTATACAGAGGTGTGAATCTGTATATATATATATATATATATATATATATATATATATATATATATATATATATATATATATATATATATATATATATATATATATATATATATATATATATATATATATATATATATATATATTTTTTTCTTCAACAAGTCGGTCGTCTCCCACCGAGGCAGGGTGACCCAAAAAAGAAAGAAAATCCCCAAAAAGAAAACACTTTCATCATCATTCAACACTTTCACCACACTCACACATTATCACTGCTTTTGCAGAGGTGCTCAGAATACAACAGTTTAGAAGCATATACGTATAAAGATACACAACAAATCCCTCCAAACTGCCAATATCCGAAACCCCTCCTTTAAAGTGCAGGCATTGTAATTCCCATTTCCAGGACTCAAGTCCGACTATATGAAAATAACCGGTTTCCCTGAATCCCTTCACTAAATATTACCCTGCTCACACTCCAACAGATAGTCAGGTCCCAAGTATCATTCGTCTCCATTCACTCCTATCTAACACGCTCACGCACGCTTGCTGGAAGTCCAAGCCCCTCGCCCACAAAACCTCCTTTACCCCCTCTTTCCAACCCTTTCGAGGACGACCCCTACCCCGCCTTCATATATATATATATATATATATATATATATATATATATATATATATATATATATATATATATATATATATATATATATATATATATATATATATATATATGCAAAACAACCACTGTGAAAGAATAGAGAAATTGATAATGTGAGTAGTCACGAAAGCGCTTGGAATTTCTCTATTCTTTCACAGTGGTTGTTTTGCATATTCTGAAATCACCTGTTTACTGTGATCTTATGGCATATATATATATATATATATATATATATATATATATATATATATATATATATATATATATATATATATATATATATTATATATTATTATATTACCACACTGGCCGATTCCCACCAAGGCAGGGTGGCCCGAAAAAGAAAAACTTTCACCATCATTCACTCCATCACTGTCTTGCCAGAAGGGTGCTTTACACTACAGTTTTTAAACTGCAACATTAACACCCCTTCTTCAGAGTGCAGGCACTGTACTTCCCATCTCCAGGACTCAAGTCCGGCCTGCAGGTTTCCCTGAATCCCTTCATAAATGTTACTTTGCTCACACTCCAACAGCACGTCAAGTATTAAAAACCATTTGTCTCCATTCACTCCTATCAAACACGCTCATGCATGCCTGCTGGAAGTCCAAGCCCCTCGCACACAAAACCTCCTTTACCCCCTCCCTCTAACCTTTCCTAGGCCGACCCCTACCCCGCCTTCCTTCCACTACAGACTGATACACTCTTGAAGTCATTCTGTTTCGCTCCATTCTCTCTACATGTCCGAACCACCTCAACAACCCTTCCTCAGCCCTCTGGACAACAGTTTTGGTATTCCCGCACCTCCTCCTAACTTCCAAACTACGAATTCTCTGCATTATATTCACACCACACATTGCCCTCAGACATGACATCTCCACTGCCTCCAGCCTTCTCCTCGCTGCAACATTCATCACCCACGCTTCACACCCATATAAGAGCGTTGGTAAAACTATACTCTCATACATTCCCCTCTTTGCCTCCAAGGACAAAGTTCTTTGTCTCCACAGACTCCTAAGTGCACCACTCACTCTTTTTCCCTCATCAATTCTATGATTCACCTCATCTTTCATAGACCCATCCGCTGACACGTCCACTCCCAAATATCTGAATACGTTCACCTCCTCCATACTCTCTCCCTCCAATCTGATATTCAATCTTTCATCACCTAATCTTTTTGTTATCCTCATAACCTTACTCTTTCCTGTATTCACCTTTAATTTTCTTCTTTTGCACACCCTACCAAATTCATCCACCAATCTCTGCAACTTCTCTTCAGAATCTCCCAAGAGCACAGTGTCATCAGCAAAGAGCAGCTGTGACAACTCCCACTTTGTGTGTGATTCTTTATCTTTTAACTCCACGCCTCTTGCCATGACCCTCGCATTTACTTTTCTTACAACCCCATCTATAAATATATTAAACAACCACGGTGACATCACACATCCTTGTCTAAGGCCTACTTTTACTGGGAAAAAATTTCCCTCTTTCCTACATACTCTAACTTGAGCCTCACTATCCTCGTAAAAACTCTTCACTGCTTTCAGTAACCTACCTCCTACACCATACACTTGCAACATCTGCCACATTGCCCCCCTATCCACCCTGTCATACGCCTTTTCCAAATCCATAAATGCCACAAAGACCTCTTTAGCCTTATCTAAATACTGTTCACTTATATGTTTCACTGTAAACACCTGGTCCACACACCCCCTACCTTTTCTAAAGCCTCCTTGTTCATCTGCTATCCTATTCTCCGTCTTACTCTTAATTCTTTCAATTATAACTCTACCATACACTTTACCAGGTACACTCAACAGACTTATCCCCCTATAATTTTTGCACTCTCTTTTATCCCCTTTGCCTTTATACAAAGGAACTATGCATGCTCTCTGCCAATCCCTAGGTACCTTACCCTCTTCCATACATTTATTAAATAATTGCACCAACCACTCCAAAACTATATCCCCACCTGCTTTTAACATTTCTATCTTTATCCCATCAATCCCGGCTGCCTTTCCCCCTTTCATTTTACCTACTGCCTCACGAACTTCCCCCACACTCACAACTGGCTCTTCCTCACTCCTACTAGATGTTATTCCTCCTTGCCCTATACACGAAATCACAGCTTCCCTATCTTCATCAACATTTAACAATTCCTCAAAATATTCCCTCCATCTTCCCAATACCTCTAACTCTCCATTTAATAACTCTCCTCTCCTATTTTTAACTGACAAATCCATTTGTTCTCTAGGCTTTCTTAACTTGTTAATCTCACTCCAAAACTTTTTCTTATTTTCAACAAAATTTGTTGATAACATCTCACCCACTCTCTCATTTGCTCTCTTTTTACATTGCTTCACCGCTCTCTTAACCTCTCTCTTTTTCTCCATATACTCTTCCCTCCTTGCATCACTTCTACTTTGTAATAACTTCTCATATGCTAACTTTTTCTCCCTTACTACTCTCTTTACATCATCATTCCACCAATCGCTCCATATATATATATATATATATATATATATATATATATATATATATATATATATATATATATATATATATATATATATATATATATATATATATATATATATATATATATGTATATATATATGGATATATATTTCTGTGTATATACTCAGATACAATTATGGAAGGATCAGTTATGAAAAAATTGGGAATTATGTGGAAAAAAATGGGAATTATGTAGATTAAAATAAGGGTGGATTGTGAGAAGGAGGTAATAGTAAATGTTCATGCACCTGGAGAAGAGAGGTGTAAGGAGAGGGATTTTGGGAGGTGCTTAGTGAGTGTTGAGAGAGTTTTGCACCATGTGAGCAAATAATTGTTGTGGAAGACCTAAATGGTACAGTGGGAGAAACTGTTTTAGAAAGTGTACATGACTCACAAAATCGTAATGACACGATTGCAAACAAACCATACCCCGGCCGGGATTGAACCCGCGGTTCAAACCCGGCCGGGGTATGGTTTGGTTAGAAAGTGTAGTAGGTAAGTTTGGAGTTCCTGGAGTAAATGATAATGGGGGGGGGGGCTTTTAAATGAGCTGTGTTTTGACAGAGGTTTAGTAATAGGAAATACATTTTTTAAGGAAAATTGGATAATATAAGTTGATGAACTACGTATTAACTGATAAAACGTTGATGGAGAGTCCTCTGGATGTGCCTGATTTTATAGGGGCGATATATACATCTGATCATTATTTAATAGTAGCTACAGTGAGAGTAAAAGGTAGATGGGGTACAAAGAGAATGTCATTGATGGCTAAGAGAAAAGTTAAATTTTTTAAATTAAAGTAGGAGATAGTAAGGGTAAGATGTAAGCAACTACTGGGAGAAAGATGGACTGTAGAGAGTACAGGTAATGAGAAGGGGGTAAAGGAGGTATGGGGTAGAATGAAGAATGCAGTGTTAGAGTGTGCAACAGAAATTTGTGAGTAGAGGAGGATGGGTGCAGCAAGGGAGAGGAGCAATTGGTGGAATAACGAAGTAAAGAGTGTAGTAAGGGAGGAAAAAAATGACATATGAAAGGTTTTTACTATGTAGAAGGAATATACGGAGGAAGGAGTATATGGAGAGTAAAAGAGAGGTTTAAACATTGGCGAGGGAGTGTAAAAGGAGAGCTAATGAGAGTGGGAGAGGTTTTGCCAAAATAGAGGAAAATGGTGAGAATAAGAAAATGTTCTGGAGTGAGATAAAAAATTGCTGAGAAAACCTAAGGATTTAACAGTTAAAATCAAAAGAGAGAAACCATTTGACGAGGAGATGGAGGTGCTAGGAAGATAGAGGAAATATTTTGAGTTAATAAATGTTGATTAAGAGAGGGAGATAGGAATTTCTTGCACTGAGCAAGGAGATCTAACACCTTTCAGGAGTGAGGAAGAGCCAGTTGTGAGTGTGGAAGAGGTGCATGAGGCAGTAGATAGATTGAAAAGGGTAAAGCAGCTGGTATAGAAAGAATTATGACAATAATGATAAATGCAGGTGGGACATAGTTTTGTACTGGTTGGTGCAGTTGCTCAGTATATGTATGAGAATGGGAATAGTACCAAGAGATTGGCAGAGAGCATGCACAGTTCCTTCGTTTAAAAGAAAAGTGGATAAAAGAGAGTTTAAGAATTACAGGAGACTAAACTTTATGAATAAACCAGGTAAAGTGAATGGTAAAGTTAAAACTGAAAGAATTATGGGTACGGCAGAGAATAGGACTGTAAAGCAACAAGGAAGTTTTAGGAAAAGTAGAGGATGTATAGGCTAAGTGTTTACATTGAAGCACATAAGTGAGCAAAACTTGAATAACAGTAAGGACCTTTTCATTGCATTTATGAATTAATAAAAGGCATATGATATGGTGGGTAGGGAAACAATGTGGTATATGTTGAAAATGTATGGGATAGGTGGTAGATTACTTAAAGCAGTCAAGAGATTTTATGTGAATAACGAGACTCAGATTAAGAAATGTCGGAGAGAGGGAAATTATATTCCTATAAAAATAAACCTTATATTGGGATGTGTGATGTCAGTGTGGTTGTTTAACAATTTTGTAGATGAAGTTTTAAAAGAAGTTAAAGTTAGGATGTTAGGATAGGTGTAGTCCAGAGTGTGAGTTGTTACAGTTGCTCATTGCCAGTTACATGGTTCTTTTGGTTAACGTATTTGGGAGAGTATGTAAAAGAAGGAAATTAAAAGTGAATATTGGAAATAGCAAGGTGATGAGAATAAAAAAAAAAAAAAATACGCAGTGAGAGATTGAATATCATATTGGAGGGAGGGAGTATGGAGGAGGTGAATGTCCTCAGATATTTGGGACTGGACTTGTCGGCAGATAGTTCTATGAGAGACGAGATGACCCATAAAACTGACAAAAGAAAAAAGATGAGTGGTGCATTAAAGCATCTATGAAGTCAAAAATGTTATCCGTGGAGGCAAAAAGGGGAATGTATTAGAGCATAGTGGTACCAACATTCTTATATTGATGTGCCACATGGGTTTTGAATGTTTCAGCAAAGAGGAAGATGGAGGCAGTGAGGGCAATGTGTGGTATGAATATTATGCAGAGAATTCGTAGTTTGGAGAATAGAAGGAGATGCAAAGTTAAAAAAGTGTTATTCAGAGGGCTTAGGAGAGGCTGTTGAGGTAGTTTGGATACTTAGAGAGGATGGAGGAAAATATGATGACCAGGAGGGTGTCTAAATCTGGGGTAGAGGAAAGGAGGAGTAGGGGGTCATCCTAGGAATGGCTGGAGGGAAAGGGTGGAGGAGGTTTTTGAGTCCTAGAGTCCTGGACATACAGTAGGCTTGTGTGAGCGTGTTAAATATGAGTGAGTGGAAGCAAGTGTTTTTTATGATTTGACATGCTGTTGGAGTTCTGGAGGTTGGAAGCACAGTGCCTGCACTTTGGTGGGGATGTTGCGGTTTGGAGGGTCATCTGAATTATGTCAGCGCGCCTCTGACAAAACAGTGGTTGAGTGAGTGACAGTAAAACTGTTTTCTTCTTTATCGAGTGATCCTGTCTCGGTAGGAGTTTCGGGTATATACACAGGGAGGTGTGATATCTCAGAATATATACACAGGATGGCGTGTGTGTCTCAGCTTATAAAGATGTATGTCTCTGTATACACACCTGAAGTATTTCTCAGGGTACATACACCTGGAGATGTATATCTGTGCACATATACCAGAAAATGTGTATCTTTCAGGGTATGTAAGCAAGGAAGGATGTATTTCTCAGTGCATATATATTAGGAGGTGTGTATTTCTTAGCATATGTGCATCTGAAGGTGTATCCTTTCCAAAGTGTATATATCAGGTGTATATTTCTCAGATTATATACACTGAGATTTATCTCTCATTGTATACACAGACCGGGTCGCGGGGGCGTTGACCCCCGACACCCTCTCCAGGTAAGCTCCAGGTAAACCTCCAGGTGTATATCTCTTAGCGTATCTAAACTGGAGAAGCTTGTATATCAGGTTTTACACCGGGAGATGCATTTTTCATTTGTTTCCTCCGGAAGGTGTGCATATGTGTATCTAGTCAGAGAGATGTGTGTCTTTTGCCGTACATACACCGTGAGACCTTTACGTGTAGAAACAGCGAGAGTTAACTAAAATCTAAGTCCATGTCATTAAAGTATCCTTGATTTTATTGCCTCGATAGATTGGAATCTTTATGGTCCCTTCGTGTACTCGATTAATCTTAAGCTTAGCAAACTTCCTGCATCCCATCATGTGTATCCTAGTGTGGCCGACCTGACTCTGCCGTTGACCAGCCGCTTGCGTCAGATCACAGGAGTAAATTTCACGCTCAGAAGAAGAATTGGTTAGAAGGATATAACGTTACCATCCATTTCCTTACATTAATGCCGACTTTCGATGGCGTGTATCTACAGGAAAAACTGTAGATAATTAATTTGCAATAAGCAATGGGAAATTCCGAAAAGTCGTTACACTGAGCTATTGCGAAAGTTGGTCCCTTCAAGGAGTGGCATTGAAGCTGATGCAATGAATTAGGGCAATCATCCCCTTTCCTTTGATCAGACTTGATTACCTTCCATTCTGCAGGCTCTCTGTGACTTCTACGGGTTTAACTCTTCCAAATGAGTATACTAATGGTACTAAAATTGGTTAACTTACTAGATTTTCTGTAGCGTGGACTGTAGTCAGGGGCTCATCTTATCATTTGCATACCTCTAAAACACTCACTGGGGTACATCCCTGCCGCCGGTGAAGCCAGAATCAACACTTATGTGAATAGAATTCATTATCGCCAGGTGTGTTGAGAACACTTGTGTTTTGCACATATGTGTTTGTTATTTGCTGACTTCCCAGGTGTGATTACTTATTTGTATGTATTGTAGCGGACCTATGTTTGTGTGTGTGTGTGTGTGTGTGTGTGTGTGTGTGTGTGTGTGTGTGTGTGTGTGTGTGTGTGTGTGTGTGTGTGTGTGTGTGTGTGTGTGTGTGTGTGTGTGTATGTATGTGTGTGTGTGTATGTGTGTGTGTGTGTGTGTGTGTGTGTGTGTGTATGTGTGTGTATGTGTATGTGTGTGTGTGTGTGTGTGTGTGTGTGTGTGTGTGTGTGTGTGTGTGTGTGTGTGTGTGTGCGTGTGTGTGTGTGTGTGTGTGTGTGTAATTATCTATTTGAGTTTGTGAAGGGTGCCGCCTCTCCAGCAGCGTCAGCTGGCATTATTGGTTTCTGTGCTCTTGGTCTTACCATGCCTACTCTTGCAACTGTCATTCGTCTCTACCTTAGCTGCTTCTCCGTCCAATGTATTTAATTTTTCTACCACTGTTGCTAAGGACGTAGTTTCCACTGTCCCTTTAATTCATTTATTTTTAGTCTAACACTAATCTTCTTGTTGTTCCTCCTTGCTTATCACATATTCTATTCTCATCCACTTTGTCAATCCATCTTCGTATGATCCATAGTAGTGAGTAAGAGAGAAACGATATAAAACTAGCTTTTATTAGGGACAATGAGTTGCTGCGTGGAGCTTTATTAAGCTTGATAAACCTCTATGTATAGCGACACTGCGTCTGATAAAAGCTTGCTCTGCAACGTGTCCTATCTTTGCTTTCTCTTAGAATTTTTTTTATCGTAATCCTTTCCAAGTTTTTTTTTCTTGATGCCTGAGTTCAGTTTCATCTTATTCTTCTCATAGTGGCTTTTTTCTCTCAGCTCTGGGAACATTGTGGTTAAAAACTTTCGATGTTTTAAGTCTGCTCGTGCTTAGCCATACAAGGTTTCTGTGTTGGGGCCAAATATTCAACGACGAGTCTGACACAGTTCTGTATAACATATTTCTTGGAGACGTCTTTATTTTCTTCATTGAATGCTGCTGTAATGTTTACTAGTCATATACAGCAGAGGTTAGTTGATGCGCCCTTGCAAAGAAATGTCTGATGTGATGGTTACAACCAGATCATATTTTTACACTGTTACTTGAAGAGTTTCTCCATCTAGGCTGTACTTTGTTTCCGGTCTACCATCTCCTTTCCCAGTCTGGAGGACCTCACAATTGCTCAGATAGAACTGGTCCAGTAGCCACCTGGACCAGTTCTGCAAGTTACGAAGATCTCCCCGCTGAACTATCTCTGTCGCCTTCTGTTCTTAATCATTTTAATTAGTTTACAACCACCAGCAACAGGCTTATAAAGTTAAATTCCTTGTAGGTCATTTAGAGACATTAAAGAGTAACAGTCCTAGTAATGATCTTTGAAGGATTCCACTTGTTACTTGTACCTATGCTGATATGTATTAATCTGTCTTCTGTCTTCCAAGTATTAACTCATCAACTCAAATATTTTATTTATTCTTTAAGTTTGTGTTAGCTTCTGATGGAGGTACCATGTTAACGACTTTCGTACAACCCGGGAAGAGGCAGTCACCCATACCTTTGTTTGTTTGTTTGTTTTTCTGTCTTTAAATGTGTGGCAAAACTCCATTATGCTTGTAATAAAAGATCTCCATCTCTAAATCCGTGTTGGTTTGGGCTGACAAATCCAGGCTCCAAACTTTGGATGGTATGCGTGCGCGCGTGCGTGTGTGTGTGTGTGTGTGTGTATGTGTGTGTCTGTCTGTCTGTCTGTGTCTGTGTGTCTGTGTGAGAGAGAAAGAGAGAGTGAGACGGAACGAATGAATACCGATTTTTTTTAACAATCGGTGCAAAAAAGAACGTAGCTCAAAAGAAACAAAAGAGGCAGATAATAGAGAGACAAAGATGCAGATAGACAGCGGTTGGGCTGCAGAATACAATAGGCTGAGCGTCCCTCTCCACAGCGACACTTGATGAAACTCCTCAAATTTCCTTCTGGTGAAAGACGCCTCGACCTTGGAAGATGGAAATCCAATATGAAAGTATGAAGACTACAGAGTGACTTTCTTATTCTCCGTTAACTTGGACTTTCGCTCGAGCTCCAATCAAACGACAGATGCCCTCTGAGTCGAGAAGTTCCCTCGAAGCTGAAGGACGGAATGTGGCAAGGAAGTTTGGAAAGGTACTGGTTTAGAGTAAGACACATACATATTCACACACATACCTTTGACGATGTGTGACTCCAAACTGAGATCCTATTTGGCCAAACATAATAATGAGTTGTTAAAAGGTAAAGCTGGAAAACTAGAAGGGGTTTAGTCAGTCTTTCTGATAGAAGGGGGGATTGGAATCCTTTTAGGGAAGGTGCCATGACTCCGACGAAGAGCTTTAGATCCAGAGAATTAGAGCTAACCTTCCTTTCTTTGTATCGAATCTGATTGTCTTCCATTCTCCAAGCGCTGTATGACCCCTACAGTTTAACGCTCTCGCAAGAAGGTAGCGTGCATGTGAATATTTCTAAGCAAACTGGCAAAGTAGCTATTCCAGCACAGTCTTCCTTAGCAATCACAATCCAGGTCAGCACATGCCCCAGCAGTGTAAGATAACAGCAGAGAGCGGCAGACCCTCTACGAGTGACACACAGAAGATTTGACTCGTTCTCTCTTGAGTAGAAATACTTGATAATATATAAAATTGTTGATTCTCTCCTTCGTTATCAATACACCTACCGTGTTTATAGCTCTTCTGAAGTGCACTCAACGACTGACACTCGAGGTTATATCGCAAGTAATATTTTCAGCATTACTGGCTTACAAAACGACACGCCAATGCCGGCGCAGCCTATTAGGTGAATTAGGAGGATCTAGGGTAGCAGCATTTGAGTAGGAGATGGAAGGGGGCAAAATGACGATGTTTTTTCTTACGGCACCAGTGTCAATGCTTCTCTCTGAGCATAGTTCATTCGTCGTCTTCTTGAGGAAGAAGCACTGTATGGTCTTTTAGGCTTAGCGTTTAACTTGATATTATAATTATTATTATTATTATTATTGTTATTATTATTATTATTATTATTATTATTATTATTATTATTATTATTATTATTATTATTATTATTATTATTATTATTATTATTACTGAAGAACGTTATTGCAATCTCTGCTTATGGTGGAATCCATCGCAGGGTTGCAAAGAGCCTCCTGACGGTTAACCATCCTAGCTGCCTAGCCCACAACCCACACAGTATTATATATTATCAGTAAATTGGACACTGGAGTATCCTGGAGGGGGAGGAAAAAGCTGCTCTGTAAAGTTGATCTAGAACTTCAAGTACCCTAACACAGCTGCTCCAACACACGAGTCTGTCATAAATACAGAGCAACCTCTTCTGTTGTAAGTTTATCGAATTAAAACTAACTACCCTACTAGTACTATCTTGCTATTGTAAATTACCAGAGCAGAACAATTTACCTTGATACCATTAATTAGAAGGACAGAATTAACTCTTATGTTATAAATTTGGAAAAAGATTCAGGGGATAAGATTTCCTAGGATATTATTCCCAACATTATAATTAAAGCACTCATGGTGTAAGCTTAAACCATAGTTACATTGTTTTGTTCTCATCAGATCTTCAAAATTCTCAAAATATTCTTATCAGTTCTTCAGCACTTGTAATATTATCGTCAGGTCGACAAGACCTGATGCTAGTGTTTGCATTTTACATTGTACACTCACAACTTTCCTGAGAAAAATGATATTCCTTTATATTTTTTCTTATGATGAATACACTGTGAAATATATATCTTTTGGTGAATATACACTGGTGATGTACAGGTGATTTGTATTCTCCTGTAGCTGAGAGGTTTTAAATCTAATAAACCAATCAGCCAACCAACTAGCTTCATTTTCCTGACAGTGATAATCACCACTTTACTCTACATTTTATGGTCATGGAAATCATTCAGTATCACACATCACGAGGAGGTCATGTGAAGTGTTTATTGTTTTCATTGACATTTCTAAAGTTTTAGTCATTATCAAAAATTTTCAGTGAAATGTTTAGCAAGAATAATGTTAAATGAGACAATGTAAATTCAGAGATAATATCTGAGCAATGAGATGAAGATAGGGGCGAATTTTGAGTTTTACACTGATCTCTCCTCTCCTCTGTATTCTGTCACGTTGACAGTACACAAGCGTGGTAGCTAGCAGCTCAACAGTAATGCCTTCGGCTCATAACTGAAGTACCCGTGTTCAGTATTAGGAGGATCGAGGTTTTAATGAAGTTACCCAGGATTAAATGGGGAGCGGGGTGCTAACCTGGTGGATAGTAGTATATCTTAGAAAGGGTCTGACTTAAAATTGGCAGAAAACAGCTCTAATATATATGTATTTAAAGAAAGAGATAATAAATAAGTACACGAAATGTAATAGGGAGCGTAATGAAAGCAGTTTGTTGGACTTTATTAGCAGATAAAAATGTGATATGTATGTTTTTAAAGTGAAAACAGATATATGAGACCATTATTAAGTTGTAGCTATAGTGAGAGCAAGAGGCACATGGGATAGATGAAGAATGTCGTCAGTAAGAGAGAAATGAAGTTTATATTATTAAGGAAGAGGAAGCTAGAGTAATATATAAGGAACCATTGCGGGAAAGATGGGCTGGTTTGAATATAGATAATGAAGAGGTCGAAGAGATACGGGATACATTTAAAATGCAGTTTTAATGCACTGTGTGCACCAGACGCTTGTGGATATATGAGGGTGGGCTCAGGAGGGAATGAGAGCAAGTGGTGTAATGACGAGGGCAAAAGAGCAGTAAGTTAGAGAAAGATATATGAGAGGGTTTTACATAGCAGAAGTTAGCATGAGGAAACTAAGAAAAAGTTAAGTGAGTGGTGAACGAGTGTAAAAGGACAGCAAATGAGAGAGTGTGTGACGTTCTTGTCAACATAATTTTCTGAATATAAGGAAAGGTTATGAAGGGAGATTAATAAGCTGAGAAATCCTAGGGAACGAATGGATTTAACAGTAAAAACAAAAGAATGGAGTTATTAAATAAGGAATTGTAGGTGCTGGAAAAACTGAATGGAATATTGTGAGAAGCTACTAAATGATGATGAAAAGGATGAAATGAGTTCATGCATTGGGCAGGGAGGTATAACATCTTTTAGAAGTGAGGAAAAACCATTTGTGAGTGTGGGAAAAGTGCGAGAAGCTATAGGCAAAATGAAGGGATTAAGAAGTAAAGCAGCTGGGAGTGATGGGATCAAGATAGAAATGTTAAAAGCAGGTGGGGATATAGTTTTGGAGCTATTGATGTATTTGTTCAATAAATGTATAAAAGGGGAAGGTGCCCAGGGACTGGTGGAGAGCCTGTATAGTTTCTTTGTTTAAAGGAAAAGGCGATAAAAGAGAGTAAGAATTATAAGGCAATAAGCTCGTTATGTAGACCAGGTGTGAGGGAAAAGTTCATTAGATAGTAAGGGTGGAAGTATGAAGGAATGGTGGTGGTAGTTTGTTTGGCAGTATGCTTATTCTGATGGGTGGTCAGTCACTTGACTTGTGGCTCCCATTAAATCTCCTTGATTGTCGGCTCGGGTCGTCCGGCACAGGCGAGATAAGAGAAGGCAGCATTGATCTTGAAATGATCTGACAGTCAGTCGGACATCTATACCTACACTGGTCCCCTTCCACTCGTAGCCAACACCCAATCAGCTACACACAATTCTAGCAGCCGTACCCCAGTTATAACTCCACCAGCGTTCCATAGTGGTTCTTTACTGGCGACTCAACTTCTTCCCAACTGTTGTGGTGGCCAGAGGATCACAGTACCTCTGTTCGTCAGAATCTCTAAGCGTGTTGGTGTCATTGTCTACTCAGTGTGTCAACAGTCCTGTCCACCTGTGACACCCCCCCCCCCTCCCGCATCGTCAACATCATAGGCTCAGCGTTCCAAACCACGATTCAGAGCTACGCGCCCAGAACATTGGCTCGGCACCATTCTTAACTACGTATTGTGTACATATTAGCTTTGAGTCACTTATTATTTATATATTTTATTTTTCACTTCTTTGCTTCAAGTAGGATTAATTTCATGTCTGTGTTTCATATTTATTATTTCTTTTCATATTAATAAAATTGTTTATCTTATTATGTTATCATTGATTTTTCTATCTTTTAATTTCCACATGGAGGACCCAGCCTTATCAAATACTCTTTGAGGGTCTGATAGAGCTGCTGGCCCTTCACACCAGGTAAAGTGTATGGTAGAGTTATCATTGAAAAAACTTAATGGCAAGACAGATAGCAGGATCGCAGATGAACGATGTTTAGGAAGGGTATGGAATATGTAGACTAAGTGTTGTTTACAACGAAGCATAGATTGAAGTTTTCGCTGCATGCATGGATTTAGAAAAGGCATATTATAGGGTGGATAAGGGAGCAATGCGGGAAACCTTGCAGGTGTATGGAATAGGTGGTAGGTTACTTACAGCAGCTGAGAATTTTTGTGATGATAGTGAGTCTCAGGTTAGAGTATGTAGGAGAGCGAGATTATTTTCCAATAAAAGCAGGCCTTAAACAGCGATGGGTAATGTCACCATAGTTATTTAACATATTTAAAGATGGTGTTGCAGAAGAAGTGAATGTTTGGGTGTTGGGGATAGGTATCTTTACTGATGTCACTGTCCTTTTGGGAGAATTTTAAGAGAAAATGCAATATATTTGGATGAATTTGGAAGGGTATGCAAAAGGAAATTAAAACTAAACTTAAGAAAGATCAAGGTCCTAAGTGTAACAGAAAAAATTGAGTAATACAAGACTGGATATCAAATCGGAAGGAGGGAGTATGGAGGAAATGAATGTGTTAAAATATCTGAGAGTGAATTTGTCGGCGGGTGGGTCTGCGAAAGACGAGATAAACCATAGAATTCATGAGGGAAAAATGGTGCGTTGAGGCATCTGTGGAGACAAAGAACGTTATCTATGGAGAAAAAAGGGAGAGTATATTACAGTATAGTGGTACCAACACTCTTATATTAGTGAGAAGAATGGGTTTTGAAGAGGCTGTAAGGAGTGTGACTGAGGGCAATGTATGGTGTGAAAATTCTGCAACGATTTGGGAGTCTGGAAATTAGAAGGACGTTTGTGGCTACTAAAAGTATTTTCCAGAAAGATTAGGCTGGGTAGAGAGGATAAAGTAAAAGAGGATGATTTGGAGGGTGTATAAATCTCTAGTAGAGGGAAGGCGGGATAGAGGTCATCCTAAGAAACGCTAGAGGGAGTAAAGAAGGTTTTTATATGCTTAGGTCTTGGATATCCAACAGGCGTGTGTGAGCGTAGAAAGAAATGGAGGCAAGTTTTTTTTTTTTTATAACGTGGCGTTCTGTTGGAGTGTGAGCAAGGTAGCATTTATATAGGGATTCATGGAAACCGATTAGCCGGACTTGAGTCCTGGAGGTAGGAAGTACAGTGCCTGCGCTCTGAAGAAGGAGTGGGAATATCTGCGGTTTCGAGTGGCACTGAGCTGTATTATCGGCCCTTCTCTGGCAAACAGTGATAGAGTAACGGTGAAAGTGCTACTTCTTTTTCGAGTCACCCTACTTCGGTGGGAGACGGCTGATGTGTTAAAAAAAAAAAAAACACTTATTAGCACTATATTCAATGACTTGCTGGCAGTCACCAAAATGGCAATGAGACTATTTAATATTGGAAAAAAATTTTAAACTAAGTCCAATCTACTTTTAAATCCATATCTTCACTTTTTCAGAAGCACCATGCTAGCAAATTATTTAGGAAGGAATTTATTCCATATATTTTCTGCAGTCGGATAAATTATAAACCTTTCTGTTAAAGAAATTTGGCAGTAATGTTATTATAAAAGAATTAATTCTTGACAACTGGTCCAGAGTACATCACCTAAACTTCCAGAGCCTAGGTGTTTATCTCTGCCAGCTGAGGAACATAAACATCCAAGACTTGAATGGTAATGTGCCGGGAATAAACACATTGCTTGAGACGTTCCTCCAGTGTCTCTCCTCGTGCTAGTGGTAATACAATGGTAAAATATACCGACAGCATATAAATAAGGCACAATGTGCTGGTTATAACATTTTATTTATGAAGACGTTCACCAGAGACTTTATCAGTTCTCCCTGTACTCTTCTTTCTCTTTCCTTCAAGGAACGGGAGGATGGGGAGGGGGTTGGTTGTCTTGATGATGGTGAAGAGGTCTTGTTTCAAGTTATTGGAGATGCCCTCTCCTTTCTAGGACCACATATGAGCGTGATCTATCCCAGGTCGCTGTATAACCTTTACCATTTAGAGTTTCCACATGAGCAAACCAGTCTTCTAATTCTTCACTGTAAGTACAGTTTACGTAGTTTTTTCTTTTCACTCTCAACGATTACACAATTTTTAGTGCGTTATTTTTGTGTTGATTCAGTGATGACTGTAGTCATCATGTTTAGCGCCTCCTACAGTCGTCATCTCGGTGATGGTTCAGTGATGACTGTAGTCATCAAGTTAAGCACTTCCTACAGTCGTCATCTCGGTGTTGGTTCAGTGATGACTGTAGTCACCATGTTAAGCGCCTCCTATAGTCGTCGTCAGTGTTAGTTCAGTGATGACTGTTGGTAAAATGTTAAGGTTCCAAACACTCCTGCTACATATTTCTCTTTACTGAATACTACACTTTTTGAGAAATAACTCTCGAAAGTATATTGGTTGCCTGTGGAAGCTCATTATTCAAATATACATGAATTATTAGCAATATTTAATCCAAGTATAATTTAGCTTTTAACAGCCTCCTCGACAAATCATGTAGTACGTGGCTAAACGAAAGAATGCATAATTCAAGGGACAGCTGAGAAACTAGGGTTTAGCGTTTTCGTGCATAACTGTTAGCATGATTAACATAACATGTTAGCATGATTAACATAACTTATTAGCGTGATTAACATAACATATTAACGTGATATATAACGTGTTAGCATGATTAACATAACGTGTTAGCATAATTAACGTAACATGTTAGCATGATTAACATAACGTGTTAGCGTGATTAACGTAACGTGTTGACATGATTAACATAACGTGTTAGCATGATTAACATAACTTGTTAGCGTGATTAACATAACGAGTTAGCATGATTAAGATAACGTGTTAGCGTACTCACCTAATTGTGGTTGCAGGGGTCGAGTCATAGCTCCTGGCCCCGCCTCTTCACTGGTCGCATGTTTAACATAACGTGTTAGTGAGTTTAACATAACGTGTTAGCGTGTTAAACATAACACGTTAGCGTATTTAGCGTAACGTGTTAGCGTGATTGACATGAAATATTATTTCACGAACGGGGAACGTAATCAAGCATCAGCTTTATAAAGCCTCTATCGTGGATGGCGGGTAACATTAATATTGTCGGCGTTTTACGCTTCTGCGTGTCTTGCACCTAGCGTATAGACGCTTGAAACTTAAATACTCCTTTGTTGTTTAACCAATACGGATTTAATACCACACATAAATATAAGACTAAACATAATAATAATAATAATAATAATAATAATAATAATAATAATAATAATAATAATAATAATAATAATAATAATAATAATAGTAATAATAATAATAATAATAATGATAATAATAATGATGAAGACACTTGGAAGGCCAATGTCATATAATTAATTACTCTGAGGTAAGATCAGGACATAGATCTAATAACATATTAGCTTCGGTCCCGGACCAAGTCTTCTTGCTGTCGGCCTGATTAGTGAGGCTGTTGATGCTGGCTGCGCGCAGTCTGACTTAAACAGTACTGCCTGGCAGATGAGGAACTTCTCTGAGGAACCTGTCCCTTTCTCTCAGGAATCCATTTGTAATTTTTCTTACATGTGATGAGTATCGATTAATTTCAATGATGGAATCAGTTCCTTCAGTGTTTGAATGTAAAAATCTTGATATTTCTTTCTTGACCGCATTTCAAGTACACTTTTTTACGGTTTGTAGATATTCTCAGCAATTAAAATTCTGGATGATTTTAAATGGGCAGTGAAATTTCCCTTTATTATCCAGAACATCAGTTTCGCTCATTTTAAGTGGAGATGTTTAGTGTGCATCAGCTCTAAAGTGTATCATCACTGCCCTGATTTCTTTTGAAGACTTTTTTTTATATCTGGCTACACATTTTCCTTGGAAATGTTACAATAACGTTATATTGTTTTCTTAGAAATAAAAATCTCGCATGATTACCAACTCTTACATTCCTCGTCCACGTTGTTAATTAGTATGATTGCGTTTTATCCTTTGTTCAGATTTGATTCCTTCCAGTTTTTTCTTAATAGCCTAACTGAAATTTGATTTCGCTGAATATGTTTTCTGTAGTCTACTGGAAGATTTGATTTTCATCAGCGTGGAGGTTTAGTGTCTCCGGTGGATGTCACTCTCATATACATTCTATTACTGTCTGCAAAGGATGTTAGTGTTGCGATGTAATATATCGTTGCATTTCCATTTACGAGAATAACACATTGAGATTAGCTTACTGTGCTTCAAGGAACACAGCCTATTTATGAGGCGATTCCTTGATTTGATTATATCCTTGCTTATTATTCCCTGTTGTTGCATTTTTTCTTTACTTGTTTATTTTGTTTATTTATCCCATTCCCTCGTTTGGTCACTTCTTTTTATAACTGAAAAACTTTCCGTTTAAGTGTCTAGTTTATTTCAGTTCTTACGGACATCATTTGTACAAATATACATTCCAATATCTTATTCATCATTAAATACCATTAGTTGTATATATATATATATATATATATATATATATATATATATATATATATATATATATATATATATATATGTATGTGTGTATGTTTGTGTGTGTGTGTGTGTGTGTGTGTGTGTGTAGGTGTGTGTGTGTGTAGGTGTGTGTGTGTGTGTGTATGTGTGTGTGTGTAGGTGTGTGTGTGTGTGTAGGTGTGTGTGTGTGTGTGTGTATGTGTGTGTGTGTGTAGGTGTGTGTGTGTGTGTGTGTGTGTGTGTGTGTGTGCGTGTGTGTGTGTGTGTGTGTGTTGCTCTGTGTTCTTTTCCAACCTTGAGATTGTAGAATTTATTCCACATTATTTCCCTCTACCTTCTTCATTAAAATCCTTTCATTTCTTCCTTAAAATCCTTTCACATACTTCTATTTTTTTATTTGTTTACAATTTATTTCAATCCATTTTCAAAAATGTTTCCCCAGTTCCTCATATTTCTTTTTAGTACCAAAGTATTCATATTTTTCTTTACACAACACTGTTTATTTGTAACTAATTTGCATACTGCTTCTTGTTTACTTTATACAGTTATTCATTTTGTTGTTAAATTCTGAATTTTATAACTAACTTATATACGTCTCTTTGCATTTCTTTTAAGATATTTACCATTGTTTGCTTTTATTATTAATTAGTATACATGCTGTTCCTTGCATTTTTAACCCAAATATTCATTATTTCATAATCTGTATATTGTTAATAGGTTATATATTGTTCCTTGTACTTTCTAACCCAATTATTCTTTGTTATTATTCATTATTGATCGTAAAACTCTGCATTTTATAATTAGGTTATGCTGCCTTTAGGTTATTCTATTCCTCGCTTATCTTACAAGTTATTTATTTCTTTTATTAATATTGCTCCACACTTCATAACTTGGTTATATTCTCTTCATGTTTTGACCAAGTTGCGCAACGCGTTCTGACCAGGTTTAATACTTGTATCTACTTTATAGACTAGTTTACATAATGTTCCTTTGTATTTTGCCAAGTAAATCACTATTTTTGTTTGTATTTGACTACATTTTGTAAGTAGTTTATATACTGTAACTCCATATTCAACCACATCTTTGTTTATATAACTCATTATTTTGTAGCTACTTAGTGTGCTGTTCCTGGCCTTTATAACAAACTTGCCAAATTTTTAATTATTTTTTTCCAGTCATGTTTAGTATATATGCTTTTCCTGTTTCTATTATGGCTATTCTACTTCTTTATTCTACACAAATTTAATTTAATTTCATCATATAACTATTTTAAAAATTTATCAAAGGCACTACCATTATTTACAAGTACTATAAATGAATGTTAATATAGATGCAGACCTTAAACACTAAAATATAGATTATAGTAAAATCTTGGTAAATGAGGATGAGGGTCCCCAGGACAGTTCTAGAGGTTGTACCTCCCTATATTATATATATATTTAAATATATATAAATATATATATATATATATATATATATATATATATATATATATATATATATATATATATATATATATATATATATATATATATATATATATATATAATTGTCACCACGAACGAGTGGGTATTCAATCAATAGCAATACTACGACTAGCCTGTGGGTTAGAGCGTCATCTGATTTTCGTTCACCATCAGGCGGGCCAAAACGACATGGGTTCGAATCCTCGGCTAGTCACAGTGTTGTTATTGATAAATTATGTACATGTATATATATATATATATATATATATATATATATATATATATATATATATATATATATATATATATATATATATATATATATATATATATATATATATATATATATATATATATATACCGGTTTCTAATTTACCGACGTCTAGGTATATATTGTTACATCACGGTAGGTGTGGAGACAGAATGCCACTCCTGTTCGCATGTGAGGCGCTGATTATCCTTCCACAGGCTTTTGTGATTGGTTGTCACGAGCCCGGTGGTGCCAGGGTGTCTGCTAAGTTATCAGTTAATGGATACTTCAAGAATGCAGCAGCTGACTGGAGGACAGACATAACACCTAGAAGCCACATTGCATATACTCTGAAAGGTGTTTCTCTGGATGGGTATATGCACGGAGAGCAACAGTATATATACAACTAGGGGTGTATATTTTGATATATATACTTTGAGAGTTTGCTTAAATCCCTAATTTAGGGGACTAGAGTATTCCTAATTGGTGGTGTACAGGTGACATGCAGCCTTAATGAATCTTCAGCAGTATTTAAATCTAATAAATTAGCTAAGAGAGAAAGATCAGCTAGTGACAGAAAAACGAAGGCAAGATCGATGATCAGACTAGCAGGGAGTTCGTAGAACGATGGAATACCGTGACCAGCAGTGTTGTGAACAAGGTGAGGGTATTATCTACTGATAAGCCGAGCACGTTGAGAGGCAGGTAAGAACCTTGTAATAGTGGAAAAGTATTGTTTAAGGACATCTAGTGGGCATTGTGAATTATTGTTACTAGTGCGTTCTCGGTCAGCTATTAAAGTTCATACACACACACACACACACACACACACACACACACACACATTTCCCCCCCTCTCTCTCTCCCCTCCTCCCCTCTCTCTCCCCCTCTCCTCTCTCTCCCCTCTCTCTCTACCATCTCCTCCCTCTCTACCCCTTCTCCCCTGTCTCTCCCCCTCTCTCTCCCCTCTCTCTCTCTCTCTCTCTCTCTCTCTCTCTCTCTCTCTCTCTCTCTCTCTCTCTCTCTCTCTCTCTCTCTCTCTCTCTCTCTCAATCCTTAACCTGTAAATAGCTGTCAATAAAGCTAGGGATCCTTAACCTTGTCAAACCCTGTTAAAAAAAAAAATGGTGGGGAGTAGAAGGAACCAGGGATCAGATGAGAATGGTTCTGGTAGGGAGGAGTGGATGAGGGGGCAGTGGAAAAGGATGGAACCAGAGTGGGAGAGAAAATTAGGAGAACTTTCTGAAAAAAATGGAGACAGAGTTACAGGGGCATTGACCAGAGAAGACACAGCATATGAAGCTGAGAGGCCGAACAGGAAGGAAGGAGATAGGAATTATGCTAAGGTCATATCAGCCTGCCAAGAAGGGACAAGGAGTGAAAGGGGAGAGCAGCTGGGTGCAGATGGAGAGGGTGATAGGTCAGATGCAGAGACACAACCATACTGCCAAGAGCCATGCTAAAAAGAGCCATGTACAGACACCAACCAGAGTCACAGAGGGAGAGGCAGTGGGAGGAGGAAAGAGCAAAATCAGTGTTTGTCCATGGGCTTCAGGAGAGAGAGGAAAGGACACACACTGAAATACGGCAGGCAGAAAGAAAGGAGACTGAGAAAATCATCACAGAAATAGGTGAAGAAGACATGGACAAGATTGTAAATTTTCAGAGAATAGGGGGGTACTTGAAGGGGAGAAAACGACCGATCAAGCTGATTCTCAGGACAGAATCCTCCAAGAGAAACCACAGTTGAAGTACTCGGAAGAGTACAAGAGGGTGTTCCTAGACAGAGACTGAACACAAACAGAATGACAGCAACTGAGGGAGAGGACAAAAAAGCGAAAGGAGCTAGAAAAGGAGACAAAGACAGAGCCAGCAGAGGTCAATCAGAGCAGGACAGAGCAGCAAGGGTAAGCACACACAGAACTATCCTCAGAACCCCACAACATATCACACCATCCCAACACTACAATCTACAATCCATACTCATAGCTTCCATCCAACGCCCAGCTATAGAATCTCACAGTACGCTACCAGGTCTCCCACCCTCACAGGCCCCCCAGCCCACAGTGTTGGAGAGGAAACTGAAGGTATGGAACACAAATGCTGATGGAATAACAAATAAGTGGGAGGAGTGACACGAAAGAGTCAAAGAGGCATCACTGGACATCATAGCTCTCACAGGTAGCTCAACCATAGCTTACAGGTATGATAACAGATGCCATCTTTCCAATGGGATACCAGATCCTGAGGAAAGACAGAGGGAACAGGGGGGTGGAGGAGTGTCACTGGTGATCAAAAACTGATGGAATTTTGATGAGCTGGAGAGAGGGGACAGCGGAGAATCAAGCGATTACATAGCGGGAATGCTTCACTCTGGAGGTCCCAAAGTGGTAATTGCAGTGATGTATAACCTGCCACAGAACAGCAGGAGGCCAAGGCAAGAGTATGATGAGAGCAAGAGAGCGATGGTTGACACACTGGCTGCAGTGGCCAGAAGAGATCATGCATGCAGGGCAAAGCTCCTGATCGTGGGTGACTTTAACCACAAGGAAATCGATTGGGAGAACCACATGGGGGCCAAGATACATGGAGGGCTAAGATGATGGAGGTGGTACTGGAAAACTTCATGTACCAACATGTAAGGGACACTACAAGAGAGAGAGAGAGAGAGAAAAGGATGAACCAGCAAGACTGGACCTAGTATTCACCTTGAGTAGTGCAGATATTGAGGACGTCGCATATGAAAGACCCCTTGGGACCAGCGATCGTGTGGTTTTAAGCTTCGAATACACAGTAGAGCTACAAGTAGAGGAGGTAGCAGGAAGGCCAGGGCAAATGTAGCCAAACTACAAGAAAGGGGACTACACTGGAATGAGGAACTTCCTGAACGGGGTTCAGAGGGGCAGAGAACTGGCAGGGAAGCCAGTTAATGAGATGATGGAATATGTAACAACTATGTGCAAGGAGGCTGAGGAGAGGTTTGTGCCAAGGGTAACAGGAATAATAAAAAAGCCAGGATGAGCCCAAGGTTCACCCGAAGGTGCAGGGAGGCAAAAACCAAGTGTGCTAGGGAATGGAAGAAATATAGAAGGCAAAGGACTCAGGAGAATAAGGAGAGCAGTCGTAGAGCCAGAAATGAATATGCACAGATAAGAAGGGAGGCCCAATGACAATATGAAAACAACATAGCAGCGAAAGCCAAATCTGACCCGAAGCTGTTATACAGCCACATTTGGAGGAAAACAACAGTCAAGGACCAGGTAATCAGGCTAAGGAAGGAAGGGGGAGAGACAACAAGAAATGACTGTGAAGTATGTGAGGAACTCATCAAGAGATTCATAGAAGAGTTCACAGAGGAGACAGAAGGGGCTCCAGAAAGACGGAGAGGTGGGGCACACCACCAAGTGTTGGACACAGTACACACAACCGAGGAAGAAGTGATGAGGCTTCTGAGTGAGCTAGATACCTCAAAGGCAATGGGGCCAGATAACATCTCTACATGGGTCCTGAGAGAGGGAGCAGAGGCGCTATGTGTACCCCTAACAACAATATTCAATACATCTATCGAAACAGGGAGATTGCCTGAGGCATGGAAGACAGCAAATGTAGTCCCAATCTTTAAAAAAAGAGACAGATATGAAGCATTAAACTACAGACCAGTGTCACTGACATGTATAGCATGCAAAGTCATGGAGAAGATTATCAGGAGAAGAGTGGTGGAACACCTAGAAAGGAATGATCTCATCAACAGAAGCCAACATGGTTTCAGGGATGGGAAATCCTGTGTCACAAACCTACTGGAGTTCTATGACATGGTGACAGCAGTAAGACAAGAGAGAGAGGGGTGGGTGGATTGCATTTTCTTGGACTGCAAGAAGGCGTTTGACACAGTTCCACACAAGAGATTAGTGCAAAAACTGGAGGACCAAGCAGGGATAACAGGGAAGGCACTACAATGGATCAGGAAGTACTTGTCAGGAAGACAGCAGCGAGTCATGGTACGTGGCGAGGTGTCAGAGTGGGCGCCTGTGACCAGCGGGTACAACAGGGTTCAGTCCTAGGACCAGTGCTGTTTCTGGTATTTGTGAACGACATGACGGAAGAAATAGACTCTGAAGTGTCCCTGTTTGCAGATGACGTGAAGTTGATGAGAAGAATCCATTCGATCGAAGACCAGGCAGAACTACAAAGGGATCTGGACAGGCTGCAGACCTGGTCCAGCAATTCTCTCCTGGAGTTGAACCCCACCAAGTGCAAAATCATGAAGATTGGGGAAGGGCAAAGAAGACCGCACATGGAGTACAGTCTAGGGGGCCAGAGACTACAAATCTCACTCAAGGAAAAAGATTTTGGGGTGATTATAACACCAGGCACATCTCCTGAAGCGCACATCAACCAAATAACTGCTGCAGCATATGGGCGCCTAGCAAACCTCAGAACAGCATTCTGACATCTTAATAAGGAATCGTTCAGGACCCTGTACACCGTGTACGTTAGGCCGATATTGGATTATGCGGCACCAGTTTGGAACCCACACCTAGCCAAGCACGTAAAGAAACTAGAGAAAGTGCAAAGGTTTGCAACAAGACTAGTCCCAGAGCTAAGGGGTATGTCCTACAAGGAGAGGTTAAGGGAAATCGACTTGACGACACTGGAGCACAGGAGAGATAGGGGGGACATGATAACGATATACAAAATACTGAGAGGAATTGACAAGGTGCATAAAGACAAGATGTTCCTGAGATG
>NC_091299.1:36765722-36800722 GCF_038502225.1 Cherax quadricarinatus | reverse complement strand
ACACACACACACACACACACACACACACACAAATATCGCAAACCAAGCGATACAGGATGCAAAACAACCACGGGGAGTAGTATAACAGCTCTAGGCCTTTCGTGTTGCAATAAACACATCTTCAGGAACTTGCAAAATTGCAGAAAAGAGGAGGGTATCCAGCAAATAACGTTCCTAGAGGACCGTCTTTACTGTAGTGAGAGAGGCAGAATGGAGAGGGTACCGGAAGTGACCAGGCACCGACGGTATCATAGCCAGAGAGATGAATATTATAGTATTAGAAAAAATCCCACAACCATTGATATTACAATAGCCTAGACGAAACGAAATTAACGTGTCAATAATAAAAAGTTCAGTCATATTCTGCTATGACATCTATAAACATAAATATATAAATATATTGTCAGTGATATTGAAATCACCGGCACTTATATCCTCCTCGCCTGGGACAACGTGTCCCATTAAATTGCAAGAGAAGGAGAACGGTACCATATAGAGGGGAAACTTCTAAAAAGTAAAAAGTTTCCTGTTATTACAGATGTCCATTAAAATGGACATCTGTAATAACAGGAAAGCCGGCCAAAGATATTCATCCCACATAATTCTGAGGTAAACTCTGGTTCAACCTTCAGAAAGTGCAGGAAAACAAAAATATAGGCCCTAATTCCTTGGTGTGACCCTACATTTAAGACAGTCTGATGCATTCATATAAGAAACCAATTTTAAACTGTGTACTATTGCCTCATCTAAAAACGCATCTAATTTGAACATCCCATCACTGATATTGTATGATGGCTGCCTATCATGCTTAATAATTACTAATTCTACAATATTTCTTTCAAGCCAAGAGGAACAATGGAAGATGGCTCTTGCTTCACGCCAATTTACTGATTATTACAAGCTCTAATATGGTTGAAAATAGCATTCGACTCCTGTGCTATACGTATCGAATAACGGTGCTGGGACATTCTCACTTCCAATGACTTTCCAGTTTGTCCCAAACAGGAGAGATTGCAGCCATTGCAACCAACTCTGTAAATACCATCAACACATTGTTGGGTGCATTCTTGATCAGGATGCTTCTAACAGTCCGTGAATTTTGAAATGCTACTTGTATATTAAATCTTCTAAGGGCCTTCGGTAGGATAGATAAATTCTCGGTATATTTGAGGACCAGCACATCCTTGGTCTGAGATGTTATCCTAGGTTGTGTCCTATAAGTTTTGTTAGCTGCCAGTTAGCTGCATTTTATTTTGGTTACTTGCTTGACCAACTAATTTCCTCTCCTTGTACCATCACTCACACCAGTTGCACCACTCGACCTTACTTTATGATGGTACAGTGGCCCGTGTACCCCAGGAGTCGAGGGATTAAGTGCTGGGATTTCACCGAAGAAAAGTTATCTAAAAAAATCTGAGAATTTACATTTTTTGATATCCGTATGGAGAGATCAACGAGGGGAAATTTTACAGCAAGATTCCATAGTGAGACTTTGCGAGAGATCCTGCAAGAAATTCTCTGAGAAAACTTCGTTGAAGAGCCTGAGGGGGACGTCGTAAAATTAAATTCCCTAAATCTAAGGGCTTCCGAAAGTGTTCCATTGTTTTTAAGTGATGTTTAGAAGTTGAAATATCACCTTTTGTGACGTGGCTTTACTACAGAGTGGAGCAGTAAAACCAGAGGAAGATCAGGTCACAAGATCGATGCATGCTACAGGTCGTGCTACTCCGGTACTGCTATAATTCGTGCTACTCTGGTGCTGCTACAGGTCGTGTTACTCTGGTGCTGCTACAGGTCGTGTTACTCCGTTGCTGCTACAGGTTGTGTTACTCCAGTGCTGCTACAGGTCGTGTTACTCCGGTGCTGCTACAGGCTGTGTTACTCCGGTGCTGCTACAGGTCGTGTTACTCTGGTGCTCCTACAGGTCGAGTTATTCCGGTGCTGCTACAGGTCGTGTTACTCCGGTGCTGCCAGAGGGGTGCTTTACACTACACTTATAAAACTGCAACATTAACACCCCTCCTTCAGAGTGTAGACACTGTACTTCCCATCTCCAGGACTCAAGTCCGGCCTGCCGGTTTCCTTGAATCCCTTCATAAATGTTATTTTGCTCACACTCCAACAGCACGTCAAGTATTAAAAACCATTTGTCTCCATTCACTCCTATCAAATACGCTCATGCACGCTTGCTGGAAGTCCAAGCCCCTCACACACAAAACCTCCTTTACCCCGTCCCTCCAACCCTTCCTAGGCGGACCCCTACCCCGCCTTCCATCCACTACAGATTTATAAACTCCTGAAGACATTCTGTTTTGTTCCCTTCTCTCTACATGTCTGAACCACCTCAACAAACCCTTCTCAGACCTCTGGATAATAGTTTTGTTAATCCCACACCTCCTAATTTTCAAACTACGAATTCTCTGCATTATATTCACACCACGCATTGCCCTCAGGCATGACATCTCCACTGCCTCCAGCCTTCTCCTCGTTGCAACATTCATCACCCATGCTTCACACCCATACCATAGTGTTGATACAACTATACTCTCATACATTCCCCTCTTTGCTTCCACAGACAAAGTTCTTTGTCTTCACAGACTCCTGAGTGCACCACTCACCCTCTTCCCCTCATCAATTCTTTGATTCACCTCATCCTTCACAGACCCATCTGCTGACACGTCCACTCCTAAATACATATCTGAATACATTCACCTCCTCCATACTCTCTCCCTCCAATCAGATATCCAATCTTTCGTAGGCTAATCTTTTTTGTAATCCTCATAACCTTACTCTTTCCTATATTCACTTTTAAATTTTCTTCTTTTACATACCCTACCAAATTCATCCACTAACCTCTGCAACTTGTCTTCAGACTCTCCCAAAAGCACCGTGTCATCAGCAAAGAGCAACTGTGACAACTCCCACTTCGTGTTTGATTCTTTATCTTTTAACTCCACACTTCTTGCCAAGACCCTAGCATTCACTTCTCTTACAACCCCATCTATAAATATATTGAACAACCACGGTGACATCACACATCCCTGTCTAAGGCCTACTTTTACTGGGAAATCATCTCCCTCTCCTCTACATACTCTAACCTGAGCCTCACTATCCTCGTAAAAACTCTTCACTGCTTTCAGTAACCTACCTCCTATACCCTACACCTGCAACATCTACGACATTGCCCCCCTATCCACCCTATCATATGCCTTTTCCAAATCCATAAATTCCACAAAAACCTCTGTATCCTTATCTAAATACTGTTCATCGATATGTTTCACTGTAAACACTTGATCTACACAACCCCTACCTTTCCTAAAGCCTCCTTGTTCATTTGCTATCCTACTCTCTGTCTTACTCTTAATTCTTTCAATGATAACTTTACCATACACTTTACCAGGTATACTCAACAGACTTATTCTTCTATAATTTTTGCACTCTCTTTCATTCCCTTTGCCTTTATACAAAGGAACTATGCATGCTCTCTGCCACTCCCTAGGTACCTTACCCTCTTCCATACATTTATTAAATAATAGCACCAACCACTCTGAAACTATATCCCCTCCTGCTTTTAGCATTTCTGTCTTTATCACATCAATCCCAGATGCCTTACCCCGTTTCATTCTACCCACTGCCTCACGAACTTCCCCCACACTCACAACTGGCTCTTCCTCACTCCTACAAGATGTTATTCCTTCTTGCCCAATATACGAAATCACAGCTTCCCTATCTTTATCAACATTTAACAATTCCTCAAAATATTCCCTCCATCTTCCTGATACCTCTAACTCTCCATTTAATAAATCTCCTCTCCTATTTTTAACTGTCAAATCCATTTGTTCTATAGGCTTGCTCAACTTATTAATCTCACCCCAAAACTTTTTTTTTGTTTTCAAAAAAATTTGTTGATAACATCTCACCCACTCTCTCATTTGCTCTCTTTTTACATTGCTTCACCACTCTCTTAACTTCGCTTTTTCTCTCCATATACTCTTCCCTCCTTGCATCACTTCTTCTATGTAAAAATCTCTCATATGCTAACTTTTTCTCCCTTACTACACTCTTTACATCATCATTATTCCAATCTCTATTCTTCCCTCCCGCACCCGCTTTCCTGTAACCACACACTTTTGCTGAACACTCTAACACTACATTTTTAAACCTACCCCATACATCTTCGACCCCATTGCCTATACTCTCACTAGCCCATCTATCATTCAATAGTTGTTTATATCTTACCCTAACTGCCTCCGCTTTTAGTTTATACACCTTCACCTCTCTCTTACTTGATGCTTCTATTTTCCTTGTATCCCATCTACCTTTTACTCTGACTCAAGAAATCGTAATGACACGATTGCAAACAAACCATACCCCCGGCCGGGATTGAACCCGCGGTCATAGAGTCTCAAAACTCCAGCCCGTCGCGTTAGCCACTAGACCAGCTAGCCACAATAAGATTCATCCAACTAGGTATATTTCTACACCATAGGAAGGTTAGCACAGGCACCTCTGTGACCACAAATGCAAGTTTTTACAGACGAATCTCCAGCTAGCGTGGCTGGCCGGAGTTTTGAGACTCTATGACCGCGGGTTCAATCCCGGCCGAGGGTATGGTTTGTTTACCTTTTACTCTCAGTGTAGCTACAACTAGAAAGTGATCTGATATATCTGTGGCCCCTCTATAAACATGTACATCCTGAAGTCTACTCAACAGTCTTTTATCTACCAATACATAGTCCAACAAACTACTGTCATTACTTCCTACATCATATCTTGTATACTTTTTATAGTCTTTTTCTTAAAATCCGTATTACTTATAACTAAACCCCTTTCTATACAAAGTTCAATCAAAGGGCTCCCATTATCATTTACACCTGGCACCCTAAACTTTCCTACCACACTTTCTCTAAATGTTTCTCCTACTTTAGCATTTAGGTCCCCTACCACAATTACTCTCTCACTTGGTTCAAAGGTTCCTATACATTCGCTTAACATCTCCCAAAATCTCTCTCTCTTCTCTACACTCTTCTCTTCTACAGGTGCATACACGCTTATTATGACCCACTTTTCACATCCGACCCTTATTTTAATCCACATAATCCTTGAATTTACACATTTATATTCCTTCTTCTCCTTCCATAACTGGTCCTTCAACATTATTGCTACCCCTTGCTTAGCTCTAACTCTCTAAGATACTCCTGACTTAATCCCATTTTCTCCCCCACTGCAATTCGCCTACCCTCTTCAGCTATGTTTCGCTTTGGGCCAGGACATCCAACTTCTTTTCATAACGTTAGCAATCATCTCTTTCATATCATCTGCACTACATCCACGCACATTCAAGCAACCTAGTTTTATAAAGTTTTTCGTCTTCTGATTTTTAGTAAATGTATACAGGAGAAGGGGTTACTAGCCCATTGCTCCCGGCATTTTAGTCGCCTCATACGACACGCATATACATACATATATATATATATATATATATATATATATATATATATATATATATATATATATATATATATATATATATATATATATATATATATATATATATATATATAAATATATATATATATATATATATATATATATATATATATATATATATATATATATATATATATATATATATATATATGTATATATTGACAAAACATTCACAATAAATACAAAAGAAAGTAAAACAACATGGATAACAACTCAGAGCTACATCTCAAACACTTCGTCCAGCTCCCCAGCAGTGGGCCGCATGCCCAGAATGCTGAAGGCATTTCCTCTCTGGATCGCAACACCGAGTCTCTGAAAGAGGAAGCTGGTCGCCCTGTGGTCCTTGGTTTCTATGACGAGCTTTTCACCCAGCTCTTTGAGGAACTTCAGAGCACACTTGCCCCATGCTCCAAGGGTCTCCGACCCTATTGGGATGAAGTTATAGCAAGGGGGAAGGTCTTCATATCTGCTGATCTTCTAGGTCTCCAGGTGGCTGGCAGCTCCACCCCCTTCAGCTTCGGAGTATGGCAAGTAAGTGTCTGCCAATGTGGCGGCACAGGTGTTGTCCAAGGCAATCTGCTTTCCATCCTTCCAGGGTAGCATAGTGGCTCCATCAGGACGCTTTTGACTTCCGTCAGACTTCTGCATTTGGGGTTCCCGTTGAGCTGGGCAAAGGGCTGTGGCGAGGCTTCTCTTTATGATGTCATTGACCTCTTCATGTCTGGCATACTTCCCTTCTGCTGCGTGACACACGAGACCATGAAGTCCGAATTGATTAGCCGTCGCCCTGCCACAAATACACCTATGTTCGGTATGGATGGGGGCGGGTAGGCGAAGAGCAACACCAACCTGAATGGCCTGTGGGTCTAGTCGAGTGCTCAGGGAAGAATTGAGAACAGCTAAAAGAAAATCTCCTAAGTGTGGTGCCTTCACTGCCAGGAGACGAGCTTTGTCCTTTACTGAGGCGCTGGTGAGCATTGTGTTGGCGATTTTTTTCCATGATCGGTATATATATATATATATATATATATATATATATATATATATATATATATATATATATATATATATATATATATATATATATATATATATATATATATATATATATATATATATATATATATATATATATATATGCAAAACAACCACTCTGAAAGAATAGAGAAATTCCAAGCGCTTTCGTGACTACTCACATTATCAAGGAACTATATGAACAACCCTCTATATTTCAAGTATGTTTTATTTAAAGACAAAATACATTGGTCAAACAGTGTTCAGTGGTCAGTCGTCACGTGAGGTCACAGACCCTGAGCTGCTTTGGGGATTAGCGTGGACGGTTACAAAGCATGGCTTGCTTCTGCAGTGTTTTAAAAACTGAGTTTGGAGAGTTGAAGGAGGAGGTCTTGCTTCTCCAGGAGGAGATTAGGAGGCTGAAGGTCCACCTCAATGGGCCTGGGAGAGAGTGTGAGGTGGTTGGAGATGTGGGGAATGAGGCTTCTAGCAGTGAGGTGCAGTCTGTCTCTCACTGTGAGGAGGCTGTAGGTGGGGAGGTAGCAACGGGTACCAGCAGTGAGGTGCAGCCCAGCACCTGCTACAAGTGGCGAGTTGTTCACAGTAATGGGAGGCGCATCAGAGTAAGGAAAGTTAAGAGTGAAGATCTGAAGGTAGGAAATCGCTTCTCTGTTCTCCAGGATGAATGTACTTCAGTGGCCAGTGAAGGTAAGGGTACTACTGCCCCTGCTAATGAAGGTAAGCGCATTCTTGTGGTTGGTGACTCTCAGGTAAGATATGTTGACCGTGCTTTTTGTAATAGGAATAAGAAGATGAGAGATAGAGTGTGCTTCCCTGGAGCTGGTGTTGGGGACATTGTCAACAGACTGGATAATATCATGTCAGGTAATGGGAACAAGCCCATTATCTGTCTCAGTGCTGGTGGAAATGATATTGGGAAGGGTAGGAGAGAAGAGCTGCTAGATAAGTACAGGTCAGCTATAGATTTCATTAAGTCTAAGGGAGGGATCCCAATCATATGTAGCATCTTGCCTAGAAGGGGAGTAGGAAATGAATGGTTGTCTAGGGCAATTGGTGTAAATTGCTGGCTAGACAGATACTGCAAGGAACTTGCAATCCCATTCATTGACAACTGGAACAACTTTTATGGCAAACATGATATGTATGCAAGGGATGGGGTTCATCTCTCTGGGGCAGGGGTGGTAGCACTTGCAGACTCGATTGAGAAGGCCATTGGTGAAATGCCTATGATTTTAAACTGATGGAAGATAGAGGTATGGGTGTGTGTGGGAAACAAGCAGGTTGCAACACTAGGGTTGGAAACAGTAAATGTATAAAAGGCATTCAGCATGAAGTTATAAATAAAGACAATAGAACAGGTCAGAAAACAAAGGGGGACAGCAGAGGGCAGCAAGGGACTAGCTCCCTTAAGGTTTACTATACTAATAGCAGGAGTGTTAGAAATAAGATAGATGAGCTAAGATTAATTGCAAGTGCAGGAAACATAGATATTATTGCTATAACAGAGACCTGGCTCAATCTGAAAGATAGAGAGATGCCATCTGAATGTCACATACAAGGCTATAAATTATTCCACACTGACAGGGTCAACAGGAAAGGTGGTGGAGTAGCGATGTATGTCAGAGACAATTTAAATTGTTGTGTTAGACAAGATATTAAATTAGAAGCGTCAGCCACTGAATCTGTTTGGTTACAGCTTCTCGAGGGCCGAGAAAAACTAATTTTGGGTGTGATTTACAGGGCCCCAAATCTTGATAGGGAGTGCAGTAAACTTCTATGGGACGAAATTCGTAAGGCATCTACATACGAAAATGTTGTGCTAATGGGAGATTTCAACTATAGACAGATTGACTGGAGCAATTTGACAGGAAATTTAGAGTCGGGTGACTTTCTTGATACGATCCAGGATTGTTTTTTAAAACAGTTTGTGACAGAGCCAACTAGGGGAAATAACCTCCTTGACTTGGTTCTTGCCAGTAGGGAAACACTAATTAATAATCTTGAGGTTAATGATGAGCTTGGGGAGAGTGATCACAAATCACTCAGTTTTAACATATCATGGAATTCCCCTAATAATGGCAATCAAGTCTCCGTCCCTGACTTTCGCTTGGCTGATTTCATAGGACTGAAAAATTACTTAGGTGGGCTGAACTGGAATGACCTGACTAGGGGTCAGGTAGGTGGTGATGGTTGCCGATATGATGCTTTCCAGGGCATAGTTCTAGCTGCTCAGTCAAATTATGTTCCAAATAGGGAAATCAGATCAAACAAAAATGATCCTAAATGGATGAACAATAGATTAAAATATCTGATTGGTCAAAAGAGAGGCATATATAGGCAAATCAAAAGAGGAGAGGGGCAATTAAGAAATCGATATATTCAGTTAAAGAGAGAAATAAAAAAGGGAATTAGAAAAGCAAAAAGAGATTATGAGGTTAAAGTTGCAAGAGAATCGAAGACTAACCCAAAAGGATTCTTTCAGGTATACAGAAGTAAGATCAGGGACAAGATAGGCCCACTCAAAAGTTCCTCGGGTCAGCTCACTGACAGTGATAAGGAAATGTGTAGAATTTTTAACACATACTTCCTCTCAGTTTTTACACAGGAGGATACCAGTGATATTCCAGTAATGATAAATTATGTAGAACAGGACGATAATAAACTGTGCACTATTAGGGTCACAAGTGACATGGTCCTTAGGCAAATAGATAAATTAAAACCTAACAAATCCCCAGGCCCTGATGAACTGTATGCAAGGGTTCTAAAGGAATGTAAAGGGGAGCTTAGCACACCTTTGGCTAATCTTTTCAACATATCACTACAAACTGGCATGGTGCCAGATAAGTGGAAAATGGCAAATGTGATACCTATTTTCAAAACAGGTGACAGGTCCTTAGCTTCGAACTATAGACCAATAAGCCTAACCTCCATAGTGGGAAAATTTATGGAATCAATAATTGCCGAGGCAGTTCGTAGCCACCTTGAAAAGCATAAATTAATCAACGAATCTCAGCATGGTTTTACAAAGGGACGTTCCTGCCTTACGAATTTATTAACTTTTTTCACTAAGGTATTTGAGGAGGTAGATCATGGTAACGAATATGATATTGTGTATATGGACTTCAGTAAGGCTTTTGACAGGGTCCCACATCAGAGACTATTGAGGAAAATTAAAGCACATGGAATAGGAGGAGAAATTTTTTCCTGGATAGAGGCATGGTTGACAAATAGGCAGCAGAGAGTTTGCATAAATGGGGAGAAATCAGAGTGGGGAAGCGTCACGAGCGGTGTTCCACAGGGGTCAGTGTTGGGCCCCCTGCTGTTCACAATCTACATAAACGACATAGATGAGGGCATAAAGAGCGACATCGGCAAGTTTGCCGATGACACCAAAATAGGCCGTCGAATTCATTCTGACGAGGACATTCGAGCACTCCAGGAAGATTTGAATAGACTGATGCAGTGGTCGGAGAAGTGGCAGATGCAGTTTAATATAGACAAATGCAAAGTTCTAAATGTTGGACAGGACAATAACCATGCCACATATAAACTAAATAATGTAGATCTTAATATTACGGATTGCGAAAAAGATTTAGGAGTTCTGGTTAGCAGTAATCTGAAACCAAGACAACAGTGCATAAGTGTTCGCAATAAAGCTAATAGAATCCTTGGCTTCATATCAAGAAGCATAAATAATAGGAGTCCTCAGGTTGTTCTTCAACTCTATACATCCTTGGTTAGGCCTCATTTAGATTATGCTGCACAGTTTTGGTCACCGTATTACAGAATGGATATAAATTCTCTGGAAAATGTACAAAGGAGGATGACAAAGATGATCCCATGTATCAGAAACCTTCCCTATGAGGATAGACTAAGGGCCCTGAAACTGCACTCTCTAGAAAGACGTAGAATTAGGGGGGATATGATTGAGGTGTATAAATGGAAGACGGGAATAAATAAAGGGGATGTAAATAGTGTGCTGATAATATCTAGCCTAGACAGGACTCGCAGCAATGGTTTTAAGTTGGAAAAATTCAGATTCAGGAGGGATATAGGAAAGTACTGGTTTGGTAATAGAGTTGTGGATGAGTGGAACAAACTCCCAAGTACCGTTATAGAGGCCAGAACGTTGTGTAGCTTTAAAAATAGGTTGGATAAATACATGAGTAGATGTGGGTGGGTGTGAGTTAGACCTGATAGCTTGTGCTAACGGGTCGGTTGCCGTGTTCCTCCCTTGAGTCAATGTGACCTGACCTGACTAGGTTGGGTGCATTGGCTTAAGCCGGTAGGGACTTGGACCTGCCTCGCATGGGCCAGTAGGCCTTCTGCAGTGTTCCTTCGTTCTTATGTTCTTATGTTCTTAAAATGCAACAGAAAGTAAAAGAACATAGGTAACTCAGAGCTACATCTCGAATACTTCGTCCAGCTCCCCTGCGGTGGGCCGCGTGCCCAGAACGCTGCAGGCATTTCCTCTCTGGATCGCAACACTGAGTCTCTGAAAGAGGAAGCTGGTCGCCCTGTGGTCCTTGGTTTCTATGATCAGCTTTTCTCCCAGCTCTTTGAGGAACTTTAGAGCACACTTGCCCCATGCTCCAAGGGTCTCCGACCCTATTGGAATGAAGTTATAGCAAGGGGAAAGGTCTTTATATTTTCGGATCTTCTGGGTCTCCCTGTGGCTGGCAGCTCCACCCCCTTCCACTATGAAGTATGGCAAGTAGGTGTCTGTCAATGTGGCAGCACAGGTGTAGTTCCAGTCAATCTGCTTTCCATCCTTCCAGGGTAGGATAGTGGCTCCATCAGGGCGCTTTTGACTTCCATCGGACCTCTGTGCTTGGGGTTCCCGTTGAGTTGGGCAACGGGCTGTGGCGAGAGGCTTCTCTTTATGATGTCGTTGACCTCCTCATGTCTGGCATACTTCCCTTCTGCTGTGTGACACACGAGACCATGAAGTCCGAATTGATCAGCTGTCGCCCTGCCGCAAATACACCTACGTTCGGTGAGGATGGGGGCTGCTAGGCGAAGAGCAACACCAATCCGAATGGCCTGTGGGTCGACACGGGTGTCCAGAGAGAAATTGGGAACAGCTAACAGGAAATCTCCTGAGTGTGGTGCCTTCACTGCCAGGAGACGAGCTTTGTCCTTTCCTGTTGGCGATTTTTTCCATGATCAGTTTGTCCAAGTGGGACTGTTTGTGCTCTTTGGGAGGAGCTGGTCTACTGGAGGAGTCTGTAAGGGTGTCTAACCGAATTGCTGCTTCAGAAACCTGGGGTCTTGAGCTCCTACCACGTCTCTCAAGCGTTCGGGAACTATCTTCTTGACTAATGCACTGGAAGCCAAACACAAAGACAGAAAAGCAGGTAAAGCAACAACCGTTGCTTTGCGCACCCCTATACCTCCCAGTCGCACTGGGAGGGTTGCCTGATCCCATTGCTCATCGTCTAGTGACAGGTTCAGTGCCTTCTTAAATCTCAAGTGTGCGTCATATTCATCGAGTGTTGGGGTGTCAAAAGAGGGTGCACACCTCAAGAAGTAAGTGAGTCTTGGCATAGTAAGACACCTTGTTCGGAGATATATGTATGTATATATATAAGAATCTTTCCTCCGTAAGCCATGCGTGTTGTAAAAGTCAACTAAAATGCCGGGAACAATGGGCTAGTAACCCCTTTTCCTTTAATAATTACTAAAAAGAACAATAAGAAGAAAATTGTCAAAGTGGGAAGTCTGAATGTGCATGGATGTTGTGCAAATGATAAGAAAGAGATGATTGTGGATGTTATGAATGAGAAGAAGCTGGATGTCCTGGCTTTAATTAAGTGAAACAAAGCTGAAAGGGGTGGGAGAGTTTCAGTAGACAGGAATAAATGGGATTAGGTCAGGGGTTTCAAATAGAGTTAGAGCTAAAGAAGGAGTAGCAATAATGTTGAAGGATAAGTTATGGCAGGAAAAGAGGGACTATTAATGTATTAATTCAAGGATTATGTGGAGTAAAATTAAGGTTGGATATGAAAAGTGGGTTATAGTAAGCGTATATGCACTTGGAGAAGAGAGAAGTGTAAAGGAGAGAGAGAGAGAGAGATTTTGGGAAATGTTGAGTGAATGCGTGGGGAGTTTTAAACCAAGTGTGAGAGTAACGGTGGTTGGGGATTTCAGTGCTAAAGTGGGCTAAAATGTTGTGGAGGGAGTAGTAGGTAAATTTAGGGTGCCAGGGGTAAATGAAAATGGGGAGCCTTTAATTGAGCTATGTGTAGAAAGAGGTTTGGTAATAAGTAATACATATTTTATGAAGAAGAGGATAAATAAATTTACAAGGTATGATATAGCACGTAATGAAAGTAGTTTGTTAGATTATGTATTGGTGGATAAGAGGTTGATGGGTAAGCTCCAGGATGTACACGTTTATAGAGGGGCAACTGATATATCGGATCATTATTTAGTTGTAGCTACAGTTAGAGTAAGAGGTAGATGGGAAAAGAGGAAAATGGCAACAACAAGCAAGAGGGAAGTGAAAGTGTATAAATTAAGGGGGGAGGAAGTTCGGGTGAGATATAAGCAACTATTGGCAGAAAGGTGGGCTGGTGCAAGTATGAGTAGTGGGGGGGGGGGGGTTGACGAGGGTTGGAATAGTTTTAAAAATGCAGTATTAGAATGTGGGGCAGAAGTTTGTGGTTATAGGAGGGTGGGTGCAGGAGGAAAGAGGAGTAATTGGTGGAATGATGAATTAAAGGGTGTGATAAAAGAGATAAAGGTAGCTTATGAGAGGTTTTTACAAAGCAGAAGTGTTATAAGAAGATTAGAGTATATGGAGAGCAAAAGAAAGGTGAAGAGAGTGGTGAGAGAGTGCAAAAGGAGAGCAGATGATAGAGTGGGAGAGGCACTGTCAAGGAATTTTAATGAAAATAAGAAAAAAATTTGGAGTGAGTTAAAGAAGTTAAGAAAGCCTAGAGAACGAATGGATTTGTCAGTTAAAAACAGAGTAGGGGAGTTAGCACATGGGGAGATGGAGGTTTTGGGTAGATGGCGAGAATATTTTGAGGAACTTTTAAATGTCGACGAAGAAAGGGAAATGGTAATTTCATGCACTGGCCAGGGAGGTATACCATCTTTTAGGAGTGAAGAAGAACAGGATGTGAGTGTGGTGGAGGTACGTGAGGCATTACATAGAATGAAAGGGAGTAAAGCAGTTGGAACTGACGGAATCATGACAGAAATGTTAAAAGCAGGGGGAAATATAGTGTTGGAGTGGTTGGTATTTTGTTTAATAAATGTATGAAAGAAGGGAAGGCACCTAGGGATTGGCAGAGAGCATGTATAGTCCCTTTATATAAAGGGAAGGGGGACAAAAGAGATTGTAAAAATTACAGAGAAATAAGTTTACTGAGTATACCAGGAAAAGTGTACGGTAGAGTTATAATTGAAAGAATTAGAGGTAAGACAGAATGTAGGATTGCGGATGAGCAAGGAGGTTTCAGAGTGGGTAGGGGATGTGTAGATCAAGTGTTTACATTGAAGCATATATGTGAACAGTATTTAGATAAAGGTAGGGAAGTTTTTATTGCATTTATGGATTTAGATAGGGGAGCAATGTGGCAGATGTTGCAGGTATATGGAATAGGTGGCAAGTTACTAAATGCTGTAAAGAGTTTTTATGAGGATAGAGAGGCTCAGGTTAGGGTGTGCAGAAAAGAGGGAGAATACTTCCCAGTAAAAGTAGGTCTTAGACAGGGATGTGTAATGTCACCATGGTTGTTTAATATATTTATAGATGGGGTTGTAAAAGAAGTAAATGCTAGGGTGTTCAGGAGAGGAGTGGGATTAAATTATGGGGAATTAAATACAAAATGGGAATTGACACAGTTGCTTTTTGCTGATGATACTGTGCTTATGGGAGATTCTAAAGAAAAATTGCAAAGGTTAGTGGATGAGTTTGGGAGTGTGTGTTAAGGTAGAAAGTTGAAAGTGAACATAGAAAAGAGTATGGTGATGAGGGTATCAAATGATTTAGATAAAGAAAAATTGGATAATAAATTGGGGAGGAGGAGTATGGAAGAAGTGAATGTTTTCAGATACTTGGGAGTTGACGTGTCGGCGGATGGATTTATGAAGGATGAGGTTAATCATAGAATTGATAAGGAAAAAAAGGTGAGTGGTGCGTTGAGGTATATATGGAGACAAAAAACGTTATCTATGGAGGCAAAGAAGGGAATGTATGAAAGTATAGTAGTACCAACACTCTTATATGGGTGTGAAGCTTGAGTTGTGAATGCAGCAGCAAGGAGGCGGTTGGAGGCAGTGGAGATGTACTGTCTAAGGGCAATGTGTGGTGTAAATATTATGCAGAAAATTCGGAGTGTGGAAATTAGGAGAAAGTGTGGAGTTAATAAAAGTATTAGTCAGAGGGTTGAAGAGGGGTTGTTGAGGTGGTTTGGTCATTTAGAGAGAATGGATCAAAGTAGAATGACACTGAGAGCGTATAAATCTGTAGGGGAAAGAAGGCGGGGCAGGGGTCGTCCTCGAAAAGGTTTGAAAGAAGGGGCAACTGAGGTTTAGTAGGCGAGGGGCTTGGACTTGCAGCAGGCGTGCATGAGCGTGATCGATAGGAGTGGATGGAGACGAATGGTATTTCGGACCTGACGATCTGTTGGAGTGTGAGCAGGGCAATATTTAGTGAAGGGATTCAGGGAAACCGGTTATTTTTGTATAGCCGCACTTGAGTCCTGGAAATGGGAAGTACAATGCCTGTACTCTAAAGGAGGGGTTTGGGATATTAGCAGTTTGGAGGGATATGTTGTGTATCTTTATACGTTTATGCTTCTAAACTATTGTGTTCTGAGCACCTCTGCAAAAACGGTGATTATGTGTGAGTGAGGTGAAAGTGTTAAATGATGGTGAAAGTATTTTCTTTTTGGGGATTTTCTTTCTTTTTGGGTCACCCTACCTCGGTGGGAGACGGCCGACTTGTTAATATATATATATATATATATATATATATATATATATATATATATATATATATATATATATATATATATATATATATATATATATATATATATATATATATATATATATATATATACATATATATATATATATATATATATATATATATATATATATATATATATATATATATATATATATATATATATATATATATGTCGTGCCGAACAGGCAGAACTTGCGATCTTGGCTTACATAGCAACGCTCATCTTGCCATATAGGAAAAGTGAAAATTTGTGTGTGCAATAATTTCGCCAAAATCATTCTCAGTCTTACGAAAAAAAATATATATCACTGTGTTTGTTTAGTATTAAATTATTATAAACACATCTAAAATATATTTAGTTGGGTTAGGCTAAAATTAATTTTTCTTGTTATAATAAGATTAGGTAAGTTTTCTAAAATTCTTTTGATGCAAAATTAAAATTTTTTACAGTAACAATAATGAAAAAAATATATCTTTAAACGTATAAGAGAACATTTTAGAAAGGACTTAATTTTAAATGATTTCTTCCTAATTGACCAGTTTTACATATTCGGCACGACATATATATATATATATATATATATATATATATATATATATATATATATATATATATATATATATATATATATATATATATATATATATATATATATATATATATATATATATATATATGTCGTGCCGAATAGGCAGAACTTGCTATCTTGGCTTAAATAGCAACGTTCATCTTGCCATATAGGACAAGCGAAAATTTGTGTATGCAATAATTTCGCCAAAATCATTCTGAACCTAACGAAAAAAATATATTTGATTGTGTTTGTTTAGTACTAAATTATTGTAAACGTATTTAAAATATGTTTAGTTAGGTTAGGCTAAAATAAATTGTTCTTGTTATAATAAGGTTAGGTAAGTTTTCTAAGATTCTTTTGGTGCAAAATTAAAAATTTTTGCATTAACATTAATGAAAAAAATATATCTTTAAACGTATAAGAGAAAATTTCAGAAAGGGTTTAGTTTTAAATGAGTTCTTGCTAATTGACCAGTTTTACATATTCGGCACGACATATATATATATATATATATATATATATATATATATATATATATATATATATATATATATATATATATATATATATATATATCGTGCCGAATAGGCAGAAATTGCGATCTTGGCTTAAATAGCAACGCTCATCTTGCTATATAGGACAAGCGAAAATTTGTGTATGCAATAATTTCGCCAAAATCATTCTGGACCTAACGGAAAAAATATATTTCACTGTGTTTCTTTAGTATTAAATTATTGTAAACAAATCTAAAATATATTTAGTTGGGTTAGGCTAAAATAAATTGTTCTCGTTATAATAAGGTTAGGTAAGTTTTCTAAGATTCGTTTGGAGCAAAATTAAATTTTTTTTACATTAACATTAATGAATATATATATATATATATATATATATATATATATATATATATATATATATATATATATATATATATATATATATATATATATAAATATATATATATATATATATATATATATATATATATATATATATATACATGTCGTGCCGAATATGTAAAACTGGTCAATTAGCAAGAACTCATTTAAAATTAAATCCTTTCTGAAATTTTCTATTATACATTTAAAGATATATTTTTTCCATTAATGTTAATGTAAAAATTTTTAATTTTGCAACAAAAGAATCTTAGAAAACTTACCTAACCTTATTATAACAAGAGCAATTTATTTTAGCCTAACCCACCTAAATATATTTTAAGATTTGTTTACAATAATTCAATACTAAACAAACACAGTGAAATATATTTTTTTCGCTAGGTTCAGAATGATTTTGGCGAAATTATTGCATACACAAATTTTTGCTTGTCCTATATGGCAAGTTCTGCCTATTCGGCACGATATATATATATATATATATATATATATATATATATATATATATATATATATATATATATATATATATATGTATATATATATATATATATATATATATATATATATATATATATATATATATATATATATATATGTATATATATATATATATATATATATATATATATATATATATATATATATATATATATATATATATATATATATATATATATATAATCCCACAAGCATTGATATTGTAACCTAAAGGAAATTAACGTAGCAATAATAATAAATTCAGTCACATTCTGCTATGACAACAATAACTTTAAATACGTACATAAATATTGTCTGCGACATAGGAGTCGCTGGCAATTATATACCCTACACAGGGTATATAGGATAACACCTCAGACCAAGAATGTGCTGGTCCTCCCATATAACGAAAATTTAATTATCCAACCGAATGCTCTTAGAAGATTTAATATACAAGTAGTTTTTAAAAATTCACGGACTGCTAGAAGCATCCTGATAAAGAATGCACCCAACAACGTGTTGATGGTATCTACATAGTTGGTTGCAACGGTTGCAACATCTCCTATTTGGGACAAACTGGCAAGTCATTGGAGGTGAGAATGTCCCAGCACCGTTATTCGATACGTATAGCACAGGAGTCGAACGCGATTTTCAACCATATTAGAGCCTTCAATAACCCTGCAAATTTGCTGGAAGTGAGAATCATCTTTCCTTGTTCCTCCTGGCTTGGAAGGAATATTGTAGAATCGGCAATTATTAAGCATGATAGGCAGTCATTATACAACATCAGTGATGGGCTGTTGAAATTAGATGCATTTTTAGTTGAGGCAATAGTACACAGTTTAAAATTGGGCTCTTATACGTATGCATCAGCCTGTTTTAAATGTGCCACACGAGGAATTAGGGCGTTTTTTCCTGCAGTTTCTCAAGGTTGAACCTGAGTTTGCCTAAGGATTATGTGGGATGAATATCGATGGCCATCTTGTCATTGCAGATGCCTCCTCTCCCATTAAACGAATTTATGTTAATGATCCCTGTTTCCTTTACATTACTTTTAGAAGTGTCCCCTCTATACGTTAGGGTTTTCTCTCGTCATTTAAAGGACACGAGTGACTCCTATGTTGCAGTCAGTATTTATATACGTATTTAAATTTATTGTTGTAATAGCGGAATATGACTGAATTCATTATTATTGCTACGTTAATTTCGTTTAGGTTACAATATCAATGCTTGTGGGATTTTTCTAATGCTATAATATTCATCCTTCTGGCTGTTGTGCCTGTGGGCACTTCCGGTTCCTTCTCCTCTCTCCCTCTCTCAATCCAGTGAACGCGGTCCTCTGGGAACGTATTCGTGTGGAAACTCTCCTCTTTTCTGCAATTTTGCAAGCTCCTGATAATGTGTAGATTGCAACACAAAAGGCCTAGAGCTATCATTCTACTCCCCCAGTGGTTGTTTTGCATCTTTTATCGCTTAGTTTGCGATATTTGCTTAACATATATATATATATATATATATATATATATATATATATATATATATATATATATATATATATATATATATATATATATATATATATATATATATATATATATATACTATATATATCTTTCTTTCAACGTACCAGCCGTATCCCACCGAGGTGGGGTGGCCCAAAAGGAAAAACGAAAGTTTCTCCTTTCAAATTTAGTAATATATACAGGAGAAGGGGTTACTAGCCCCTTGCTCTCGGGATTTTAGTCGCCTCTTACGACATGCATGGCATACGGAGGAAGAATTCTGTTCTGCTTCCCCATGGAGAAAATCTTGAGACATTCAAGGTTAAATACCCCAACAGGTGTGCGTCTCTTAGTATATATACACTCAAAGTTTACTTTATTCCCTATTTTAGGGATTGGTGTATACTCTGCTGGAGACATGCAGGAAATGCAACCTTAATGACCCTCATATAGTCATATATATATATATATATATATATATATATATATATATATATATATATATATATATATATATATATATATATATATATATATATATATATATATATATATATATATATATATATATATATATATATATATATATATATATATATATATATACACATACACCCAACTAGGAGAATGCTAAAGTTCACCAGTTTTCTTTTTTTTAATAGCTTTTTGTGCGTTTCTCACTAAAACCTGAACCATCTGCTGTGTTTGGATGGTTACACACTCCTCTCCTGTCTGGGTGGTTAAAGCTTCATTAATAATATTATTTGTTATTATTGTAATCAAAACTAAGCTCTAATTAAGGATTCAATTCCGTCGCTTTATACAGTTAAACATAGGTTCTAAACATTTTTATTTAAATTGGGGAAAATATGTCTTCCTCTAGATATGCTGGAAGTAACTAGGCGAAAGACGATATTAGCTCGAAGTACTAGTTTACCTGCTAAATCCTCACTAGTGGTTGCACAAAGTCATAAAATGTTCACGCCTCGAGCGGGCTTGTCAATCATCTGAATAGCACTTTCTTACATGTTAAAAAATTTGGTCCAGAATTGGAAATTAAACGCACCAACAATAATCCCTTCAAGCTCACTCCTAATGTTCGCAAACTGATCTTAAAAAATACATAAATTTGATTGGGTAAGGAGGACACATATAACTGATACTAGGAATTAATTTATTTTGTTTCCGTTTTGAGTCAACAAGGCGTCAAAGTCTACACATGCCCTGTGGCTTGAACAAGGGTCCGTCAAATAGCGATCTCACACCTCCACACCTGCCCCGTGGCTTGAACAAGAGTCCGTCAAATGGCAACCCTACACCTCTATACATGCTCCATTTTGTATGGTCTTCTTAAACTCGGAAACCCAGAGCTCCTCTTTCCCCATATCATCACTTGTCTGAAGATTCTCTCTTGTCTTCCTGACTCATACCATTTTCTTGGTTCTTTATTCCATACAGTCTTTCATCACTCTCAAAACTTCACTGAACGAGTACGACCACGCACTACCTATACGTTACCAAGTGTTGATATAGTCTCCCTTTACAGTAATAATGCTCTTGGTAACGTTTCCACATTTTCCATAAGTAGGCCACAAAGAATCACTTCCTATTATCCCCATTGAATTTTCTGTTCGTAATATTGATCTTGATGTGAATTTAAACTCCCTTTCTCTCTCTAAGACAACCACTACTCCCGAACGTTTGTTGATCCCATCAACTATTCCTAAACCCCTGAACCTGCCAGTCTTTATGTGGCATATTTTATAATTAGTTTATGTCCTTCCAGTCGTGTATTGCGACCAATACACGACTGGTCGTCTTTTGTAGGTCATTCTTGCTCACAGTAGTTTAGGCGGGGTGAAGAAAAATGAATAAGAGGAAAAAGTGAGAAGTGATGATGGTAATCCTTAAATAAACCAAAAGATGAGAGGAAACACTAATAAAAAACGAGGAAAAAAAAGAGGGGGAAAAAGTGGAGGAAGAGGAGGAGAGGGGAAAAATATGAAAAAAAAAACCACAGGAAAATCCTGGGCCAAAATAATGGGTAAGGACACCTCGGCTCTGTCCTGAGATCGTCTTACAACATTTTTCTTGCTTACGGGCCAGCTGGCCCCGGGGAGTGACACGAGCGTCTCCCGTCAGCAGAAAGCGTGCACCAACTTTGTTTCTTTGGCTCGACTATGTCCTGAGATACGGAAGGAAATAAAGTAGTATTTATTGTGTTATTGTGTCATACTGGAAAACAAGATATAATGAACTACCTAATCATATTTTTATTAATATTAATTATTTATTTATTATTATTATTATTATTATTATTATTATTATTATTATAATTTTTTTTGCTCGATATTTGTTATTGCTGTAGCTACTGTTGTTCTGAATAAATCTAGGACAATATAAAGGAAAATGTGAGAAATTTTAAAGTGTTTAGGGAGGTGCTAAAAACTACTGAGCAGTAGTGTAAAAGAAAGGAAGGAACGAAGGAAGGAAAACAGGTGGAGGTATGAGACTAGGAAGCAGGATGATGCTAAAGAGAGCGGGAAACACACGGGTTGTAGAATAAACTTCCACTGATACAGCGTTTCGCTGTATAAAGAAATGGCTTTATAAAGCTCTTCACTGAGCGAAACGTCCCAAAAAAGCTTGTTTTACAACGTGTCTTTTCTTCACTCTTGTTAACAGTGCGCCACTTGGATACGAGGAGAGAGTATTAGTGAGTAATAATAATAATAATAATAATAATAATAATAATAATAATAATAAATCTTTACTATTTTTTCTAAAATTTGTACATTTCGAGTTATATTTATTTAGAGTTTTTATTGTTCATGACTGATGACGATCCCTTTTTCGTGCGTAATAGGTATAATGTCGAGAGTGTAATTACACGGGTGTCACTTGCCAGCTGACATGCGTACATTATGAGTTACGAACTTTTGTTTCGTCTGTTTGGCAAGCGTAATTAGTTCCGATAACATTCCTGCTTATTCCAGGTTATCCTGTCAGATACAAGCGCTTGCACTATATTTTATATACAGGTGTGTATGTACTAACCTATATGTGATTGCAGGGGTTGATTCATAGCTCCTGGCGCCGCCTCATCGCTGGTCGCTACTAGGTCAACTCTCTCTCTCTATTCCAAGAGCCTTATTATACTTTTTAAAAGTATTTATGAATCCCTCCTTGACTACTTCACTCTCCAGGTTGTTCCTCTTCCTGACAACACATCCCTAGGACTCATCTGAGTTCTCAACTTCCAGTTGTGCCTTCGTGTTTCTCTATCCCATCTCTGAAATATTCTGCCCTTGTTCACTTCGTCAATTCATTTCAGTATTCTGTTTGTCGTTTTTATATAGTATCCTCCCCAGTCGTGTCCTCCCGTGTCATCAGGTTGAGGTCCCATAACCTCTTTTCATAGAACATACCCTTTTGCTCCGGGACTAATCTTATCACAAAACCTCTACACTTTCTCTTATTTCTTGACTTGCATGAACAGGCGTGGGCTCCATACGGGTGTTACGTACTCCAGTGAGGGCCTGACGTACAGGGTGTACATTATGCATGTGTGTGTGTATGTGTATGTGTGTGTGTGTGTGTGTGTGTGTGTGTGTGTGTGTGTGTGTGTGTGTGTGTGTGTGTGTGTGTGTGTGTGTGTGTACTCACCTATTTCTGGTTGCAGGGGTCGATTCATACCTCCTCATCTGGCCTCTTCACTTGTCTCTACTAGGTCCTCTCTCTCCCTGCTCCATGAGCTTTATCAAATTTCGTCTTAAAACTATGTATGGTTCCTGCCTCCACTACGTCACTTTCTAGGCTATTCCACTTCCTGACAACTCTGTGACTGAAGAAATAAATCCTAACATCCCTCTGACTCATCGGAGTCTTCAGCATCCAATTATAACCCCTTGTTTCTGTGTCCCATCTCTGGAACATCCTGACTTTGTCCACCTTGTCAGTTCCTCGCAGTATTTTATATGTCGTTATTATGTCCTCCCTAACCCTCCTGTCCTCCAAATCGACAGGCCGATTTCCCTTAACATTTCTTCGTAGGACAATCCCCTTAGCTCTGGGACTAGTCTTGTTGCAAACCTTTGCAATTTCTCTAATTTCTGACGTGCCTGATCAGGTGTGGATTCCAAACTGGTGCTGCACACTCAAATATGGGCCTGACATACAAAGTGCACAGAATCTTGAACGATTCCTTATTGAAGTATCGGAACTCTATTCTTAGGTTTGCTTGGCGCTCATATGCTGCAGCAGTTATCTGGTTGATGTACGCCTCAGATGTGCTCGGTATTATACTCACCCCAAGATCTTTTTTTCCTTGAGTGAGGCTTGTAGTCTTTAGCCACCTAGACTTTACTCTGTCTGCGGTCTTCTTTGCCCTTCTCCGATCTTCACAACTTTGCTGGACCAGGCTTTTAGCCTGTCCATGCCTCTTTGTAGCCCTGCGTGATCCTCATCCGATTTTGTTCCCCTCATTAACTTCATATCATCTGCAGACAGGGACACTTCTGAGTCTATCCCTTCCGTCATGCCATTCACATATACCAAAAATAGCACAGGTCCTACGACTGACCCCTGTGGAACCCCGCTTGTCACAGGCGCCCACTCTGACACCTCGTCACATACCATGACTCGTTGTTGCCTCCCTGTCAGGTATTCTCTGATCCATTGCAGTGTCTTTCCTGTTATGTGTACCTGATCCTCTAGCTTTTGCATTAACCACTTGTGAGGAGCCTTCCCGCAATCCAAGAAATTGCAATCTATCCACCCCTCTCTCTCGTGTCTCACTTCTGTTACCTTGTCATAAAACTCCAGTAGGTTTGTGACACAGGAATTTCCTTTTCTGAAACCGTGCTTTTTGTCATTTATAAGCTTGTGTCTCTTTAGGTGCTCCACTACTCTCTTCCTGATAATTTTCTCCATGACTTTGCATGCTATACATATCATTGACACAGGTCTGTAGTTTAATGTCTCGTGTATGTCTCCTTTCTTAAGGAGAGAGAGGTTGAGCGTGATATCCATGCGATTCCTCTGTAATGTTTGTGTAATATCTTTGTGATATATGTGATTTCTGTCTAAGCTGTGCCTGTAATCCTATGTAATGGGTATGTTATGTGAATGCGACGTTTTTGTGATATGCATGTGATCTTTTTGCTGTCTTTTTTATGTCCCATGTTTGAAATTGCTTCATTTCGTGAAGAGTCGTCTCTTCATAGATCAGTTTTGAAGCGACAGACTAACTGTATTTATAAATAAGATAAATGTCTTGTTACAGTAGGTGAGCCATTCACCTAGCGCCAGCACATGGCAGTTTCTTGCAATATGTATTGTTACCTCCTCAGGTGCACACCTTTATTCCCCTTTCCCTTGAATATATACTTTCCCATTGATGTAATAAGACCACAGTAAACAGGTAATATCACAGTATGGAAAAATAACAACTGTGAAAAAATAGTGAATTTCCAAGCGCTTTCGGGATTTCTCACAATATCAAATAACAATTCCTTGATAATATGAGAAATCACGAAAACGCTTGAAAATTCGCTATTTTTGACAGTGGTTATTTTGCATACTCTCCCTTTATTTTTCTAAGTGCTGGAGTTCTTCTCAATAGTAAACGAAAACTTACAACTCCTCAGAAAATGTGTGAAATTAACGATTACCCGAAATGATAATTAATTTCTAGAAATTCCTGATACGCTGTATCATCAAACTTTGGAAACAATATTTTTTTGGGGGGGAAGTGATAGTCTTTTGGTTCCATTTATTTGTGGCATTTTCTCTACAGATCTCTGATATGCTGTCTGCAGAGTCTTAAGTGTAAAGAAAGAACTATTTTATGCTTGTATTGCATTTTCAATTCAACATTCGCTATGCCTATTCAAACAATTTATTTTACTGATTTATGTTTCGCCTTGAAACAGTTACAGTTAGTGAAACTTTGACAACGACACTTTTGATTTATTACTACTAGATGGAATGACTCCTGCAAGTCACTAGCATCATAAGATGACAACTGGACCTTCAATAGTTCAGTTATTACAACTGTTTTGAATTGTTCAGTTTCTGTATCATAACTTATGATCCTATTAAGAACTCTTATCCTTGTCCAAGTATGAGACGCCATTGTTTGACCACGCGTTTAACCTGTAAAGATTGTGCATCCTAAGCTTTTTTTCTGAGATGCTATTCGGCTACTGAGACACTGACTGTGAAAGGAATAATTTGGAAAATTCTTAATGGCAGAATTGAAAGTTATGGTTGCCTGAGCACTGGGCTCATGTGTAGATGTGACTGACTTCTTGCTAGGAGGTTAAGTGAAGCTGCTGTAGATGGTGGTTGGGTATCTAGAGCAAATTCTGGAATTGATGATTGGATACATGGGTGCCTCTGTATGCAGTTGCTGTTCTGGTGTTGTAGGAGATGGTAAGGTGGTGCTTCGGCATTACCAGCAGGTTATAATTTGAAAAAGTCATCTTCAGTATGAAGGGCTAAGAGGACCTCATGTGGCTGTGAAGATGACATGTGACCGACCTTGTCTTGACAACTGAACAAAACCTTGTATCCTTTCACGATGTGATTTTTTGCACTGTATGAATCGCATTCCAACTATCCAAATGTTTGTTGAATTTACCTTTAGACAGAAAGCTTGTACCACAGAACCTTGACGTTGAGGTTATGGTAAGATAAGGTTCATTCCATTTCAGCAGATGGTTGAGGCTGTTCCTGTTGATATTACCATTCTACACGCGTATTTTTGTACGTTGATTCTAGTGTTTAAATCTCTTTGCTGTTTATTCCAGCAGAAACTTGTTGCAGTTAAACCTATTATCATCATCATCTAGAGAAGGATTGTGACAAGTCTTCCCTTCCTTGATGTTTACCTGTAAAAATTTGGAGAAGAGTTTTCATTTTATACACCAGAAGACTCCAGCTAAGACCATCATATTCACTTTTATTCAAACCACTTAAATACATAAGACAAAACTTAGAGTGGTCATTTGAGTGTAAATTCGCACATTGGATATTCACAAATTTTCAGTTATGCAATTTTATATTGGTAAATTGAAGCTCAAAGAAAGAGTTCAGGGAAACACGATAGGCATATAACAGCTCATTTGTCTAATTATCATTTAAATGTTCGACGACATAGCATATTATTTTATTATAATTTTCTCCGGTGCTGAAGCTGTACTAACAAAATACACAAAATATTAAACTTAAATCAAATACTGAATTTATCATCTCATGATAAATTCATCTCATGATAAATGTGTAATTTCACATTCGTAACTAATCCAAACCTTTTCTTTCTTGAAAGACTATAAAATATGAGTCCCAAATCTAGGAATTTCACATCATTCCGTCTTAGGGATTGCATTTAATAACTGGGAATGACAGTGATTACACGTATTTACTGACAATTTCAGGAATTAAACGTAATTCCTAGTCTCGCACATTAATCATAATATATATATATATATATATATATATATATATATATATATATATATATATATATATATATATATATATATATATATATATATATATATATATATATATATATATATATATATATATATATATATATATATATATATATATATATATATATATATATATATATGTATATATATACATACACATATACGTACGTATGTATGCATTAGCCGCAATATAGAAATAAACACAATTCCGACGAGAGTGTTTTTTTTTCCCAGAAAATTGCTGGATTATGAAGAAAAGCATTTTCGTGGTATTTTAACGGATGAATTGTTACGGGATTTCCAGAAAAGCTTTCTCGTTGATTCGTGGAAGGTGACGACTGTGAGAGCTCTCTACCTCGCCGCCTTTGTTGCCACTGATGTTGTCGCTGTTGATGCTGTCAGTATCGCGGGTGATGCTGTCAGTGTCGCTGTTGATTCTGTTAGTATCGCTGTTGATGCTGTCAGTGTCGTTGTTGTTGCTGTCAATGTTGCAGTTGTTGCTTTTGTCGATAACGATAGAGCTAAGAGTATCGTTAGTATCGTTGTTGCTTCTCTTGTGATGTACAACTGTATCCGGGGTACTATCGTTTGATATCGTTATTTTCATTGGTTTCTTTACTTTGTCATTGCTGTCGTTTACGGTGGCATCAGTGGTGTTCTCATTCGGTATTGTTATTGTTTCCTTCCTGTCGTTATGTTGTTATTGTTCACGACGGTATGGGTGTTATCAACAGAGTTGCTGGTTCCGTTACTTTCGTTATTTTGTAGTTACTGCCGCTATTAATGAAACCGTCGGTGGCGTTATCATTTAGTATCAATGCTGTTATCGTTGCTATCATTATTTGTCCATGGCGGTATCATTGTTGTTTAATCGCTTACTGTGTTGTTGCACTCGTTGCTTTGTCGTTATTGTTGCTTTAGTCGTCAACTAAATGAGCATAGTTAAGCATCAAGTGTCTCGCGATTAGCGAGACATTTATATATATATATATATATATATATATATATATATATATATATATATATATATATATATATATATATATATATATATATATATATATATATATATATATATATATATATATATATATATATATATATATATACGTATATATATATAAATAACAAATAAATAACATCATATTCTTTATCACTGTCTGCTGCCTCAAATGTTTTGTTAATGAACGTCAGTAAATTTGTCAGGCAGGAGCGACCTTTCATGAATCCATGCTGAGATTCATAAATCAAATTATGGTCTACAAGGTGACTTCTAATAATATTAGCTATAACTGATTCCAATAATTTGCCTACTATAGACGTCAGCCTTACTAGAAGGTAATTTGAAGGAATGGACTTATCTCCTGATTTAAATATAGGAATAACATTAGCTGTCTTCCACATCTGTGGCACAACACCAGATTGGATGGACGCATTAAACACACTCATTAATGTCTGACTATGTTCCAACGTGCATTCCTTAAGCATTCTTGAAAATAATTAATAGGGGCCCGGTAACTTATTTTACTTCAGTTTATCTACCTGTTTAATAACCATTTCCTTCGTGACAGAAATATTACTTAATTGGTTTTCTTCAGGAACTGAATAATTGTCAATTTCTGGGATATCATTTATGTCTTCCTGTGTAAAGACTGACAAGAAACAACCATTAAATAGAGAATACATTTCCTGTTAATTTTCAGTCAGCTTTCCATCCCCAATTCCCAGCAGTCCCACTTTTTTCCTTGATTCATTAGCAGTGGTTCTCTAGGGCAATTGGTGTCAATTGCTGGCTACGCAAACACAATAACATTCATAGACAACTGGGACCTCTTCTCTAGCAGAAATGACAAGTATGTCAAGGATGTGGTTCACTTATCTAGGTCTGGGGTGAGGGCACCGGCCAGTGCAGTGGAGGGAGTTTTTTTATCCCCAAAACCTATACCACTAGACATAATGGTATGGGTTTTGGGGATAAAAAACAATAAAGTCCCAATCCAGTAACACTGTGAATTTTAGGGAAACCAGTAATAGGCAGAATGAGATGGATATTGGAAAGCCAGTGGTACTAGCTGACAAGGACAATAATAGATATAGTGGAAAAGCAGAAAAGAGAAAGGAGGGTCTTTAAATTTTTATTATACTAATAGTCATAGTGCTAGGAATAAGATGTACGAATTGAGATTAGTTGCAAATGCACGAAATATTGATATATTTGCCATAACTGAGATGTGGTTTAATATGCAAAATCGGGGCATGCCTGCTGTATGTCACATTCAGATTTTTAAATTGTTTCAAGTGGACAGAAGTATAGGGAAGGTGGATGATGTGGCACTGTATGTCCGAGATAGCTTTAACTGTTGCGTAAATACGGGTATAAAGTCTCAAATAACACATAGTCTGTCTGGATAGAATATCCAGAGAGGCATGAAAAATTTATTTTAGGCGTGATACACCATCCCCCAAACTTGGATAGGGACGAAGGGAGACTACTTTGGGAGGAAAGTGCTTGGGCCACAAGGCACGAAAAAGTAGTAATTATAGAGGACTTTAATTTTAGTCGGAATCATAAAAATTCCTTGACTGGGAATTTGGAGTCTAACTATTTCGTAGTGGTAGGTCAGGATTGTTTTTTTAAAGCAGTTTGTTACAGAATCTACAAGGGAAAATTACCTGCCTGACTTGGTTATGGCAAAGAAATCTTTTGATTTTCGCTTAGCAGATTACAATGGTGTTGGAGAACACCTGTCATCTGAGGACTGGGGTAACGAAAAGATCTATCAATATGAGAGCTTCCTAAAGACTGTACATGCTTTTATTCCATTTAAAGAAATGTGATCGAATAGAAATGGATGAATAATAGGCTCAAACACCTTTTAGGGCAGAAGAAAGGAATTTATAGGCGCATCAAAAAAGGTGAGAGGTGAGGGTCATCTTATAAATCAACATTAAGTGCGAGGTTAAAAAGGGGATCAGAGATGCAAAACGGGACTATGAAACTAAAGCTGCTAGGGATTCGAAAACTAACCCAAAAGTTTTTTTCAGGTTTATAGAGAAGTTAGAGACAAGATAGGTCCCTTTAAAAATAACTCTGGGCATCTTACTGACAAGGAGAATGAAATGTGCTCGATTTTTAATAATTATTTTCTCTAGGTTTTCACACTGGAAAACATTAATAATATCCCAATAATTAATTTTTATAGTGGGCCTGAAGAAGATAAATTGTGTAATATCGCAGTCACTAGCGATGTGGTTATCAAACAGATAGACCGATTGAAGCAAAATAAATTCCCGGCCCCTGATGAGCTTCTGTCAAGACTTTTTAAGGAGTGCAAAATGGAATATTGTGAACCACTGACTAATATTTTAAATTTATCTCTTCAAACAGGTGTAGCGTCTGATATGTGGAAGATGACCAACATAATTCGTACTTTTAAAGCAAGGAACAAGTCGTTACAGTCAAATTACCACTCAACAAGCCTGAGGTCAGGCTTATTGAGTCTGATATGTGGAAGATGGCTAAAGTAATTCCTATTTTTAAAGCAGCAGACAAGTCGTTACCGTCAAATTACCGCCCAATAAGCCTGACCTCAGTTGTAGGCAAATTGCTAGAGTCAATTATTGCTGAGATTATAAGAAGCCATCTGGAGAAGCATAATCTGATTAATGATACTCAGCATGTATTCACGAGAGGCCGTTCTTGTCTAACTAATTTATTAACTTTCTTCAATAAAGCAACATCTTGGGATCTTAATACAGGGAATTCTTCACTTGCCTAACCCTTGGGCACGACCTACTTCCACATTGGACAAATGTGATACCACCTACTACTGCTGCACCTCCCCTGCCTACGGTATATAAGCTACTTCTTTGCACATGTACTGTATTCTTTTCAAGATTGATGGACTGACCACATCGACTCAAGGCTGAGGGACTGATTACCTCAAACTCCTCCTGTACTTCAACGCTCTCCTTTGTATGGACTGATGAAGCCACTGTGTGGCGAAACATTTCCTCAGTAAAGATACTCAAGTGTTGCACATGTGTCTGAAGTATGTCAAGAAATTGGAGAAAGTGCAGTATGTCCTGTTACAAAATGCGACTTCTTTTAGCAAAGACATCCAGAAGAGAATACTAGAGGTCAACTAATAAATCCCCCTCTAGTATCTAGCTTGTTTCTGGCTTTGTAACAGTTCATTAATAAGAATTTCAGACCAATTATCTTGCACCATATCGGGTTTCTCGTAGCGCTTTGGCTTTAAGTCGTTTACAGTTGGTTGAAAAGATACAAAATAAAGTTTGAAAAATTTAATGAAAAAAAAAGTCTGTAACTTATATGGGGTATTCTATATTTTGTACAAAAACTTCAAACAGTGCTATCAGCACTTTACATATGATACTCTACGTTATAATACTCAAAAAAAAAAAAAAAACTGTACCATCTGGTACATTACTGTACTTGGCTAGTCTAAACTTAGAAGGTGACTGACAAAACAAGTCCTTAACTAAACTAACTTTTGTTTCAACTTTAAGAAAAACGACCAGTTCGCCAAACAGCAAAATGCACAAAGCAGCCGTGAGCAGCACAGCAGCCGTGAGCAGCACAACAGCCGTGAGCAGCACAGCAGCCGTGAGCAGCACAGCAGCCATGAGCAGCACAGCAGCCGTGAGCAGCACAGCAGCCGTGAGCAGCACAGCAGCCCTGAGCAGCACAGCAGCCCTGAGCAGCACAGCAGCCGTGAGCAGCACAGCAGCCGTGAGCAGCACAGCAGCCGTGAGCAGCACAGCAACAGGCAAGGAAAGTGACCAAGAACGACTATAATTTAGGACATTTGATAAGTTCTTTATTAAAAGGTAAAAAAAAATCCAATTTACTGAAACTGAGTTCAGCAACTTCCAAATTCCCAACTACGACGGTGCGTAATTGCCAGTCAAAACAAAGCAAGTCTACAGTTGATAAATTAGACACATGCGCAACACTTGAGTATCTTTAATGATGAAACGTTTCGCCACACAGTGGTTTCATCAGTCCATGCAAAGGAGAATAGTGAAGAACAGGAGGAGTTTGAGGTAATCAGTCCCTCAGCCTTGAGCTGATGCAATCTGTCCATCAATCTTGAAAAAATACTGCATAAGTGCGAAGAAGTGGCTTATTTACTGTAGGCAGGTGAGGTGCAGCAGTCGTAGGTGGTATTTGTCAAATGTGGAAGTCATGCCTGAAGGTTAGGCATGTGAAGAATTCCCTGTAGATCCCAAGATGTTGCTGTGTCAGACAAGAATGTAGATGACTGGTTCAGAGAACCATAGAATTCTTCACTTCCACATTTGACAAATGTGGTACAACCTATGACTGCGGCAGCTCACCTGCCTACAGTATATAAGCCACTTCTTCGCACTTATACTGTATTCTTTTAAAGATTTATGGACGGATTACATCGACTCAAGGCTGAGGGACTGATTACCTCAAACTCCTCCTGTTCTTCACCATTCTCCTTTGTATGGACTGATGAAGCCACTGTGGGGCGAAATGTTTCCTCATTAAAGATACCCAAGTGTTGCACATATGACTAATTTATCAACTTGTCGGTTCTCTGAACCAGAAAACAACCTCAGAAAATGTCAGAAATCACTAGCTCTAAATAACACTCTATGAGCAGAGTTGCACCGAGTTATGAGATGCTTGTTCAGGCTCACCGACGGATACACCCGCTACCAAAAGAAAAAGAAAAAAAACAGCCATCTACATGACACGAACTGAGGTGAACAGCCTTCGCCCAGACATCAGAGAGGAAAGGTGATGCCTAGATGAGGTCCAGCCAGAGAGGGAGTGAGAGAGAGCAAAGGAACACTGCAGGTGCGGGATCACACCTTCTACAGGGTTACCACACGGCCCAGGCAAACAAGTGATTAAGCAGTTTGTGCTCCTTGTAGTGTGCACAGAGTGTAGTGTAGTTGTTATATCCTCCCTATAAAATGTAGCTAAGTACATAGGGTAACTAATAATAACATAAGAACATAAGAAAGGAGGAACAATGCAGCAGGCCTGTTGGCCCATATTTGGCAGGTCGTTTACAATCCATCCCACTAGCATGATAATTTCGCTTTTGCTATTAACGAAAATAACATTAGCAATATAATGTTAGAGGAGACAAGAAATATACACAGCAATAACTGCGTCATTTTTATGAAGACGCTACAGTCCAATGAGGAGAGGTTAAAGGAACTAACCTGATTACACTGATGGGAAGAAGGACTAGAAGTGACATGATAACACTATACGTACAACTTAATGAGAGGAATTGATAGGGTGGACAGGGACAGACTGTTTGACAGACGGAAAACAGGAACACGAGATCACATCTGGGAGATGAAAACACAGATGAGTCACAAGGATGTTAGGAGGCATTTCTTCCTCTTTAGAGTAGTCAGGAAGTGAAACGACCTGGAGAATAAGAACATAAGAAAGGAGGAACACTGCAGTAGGCCTGTTGACCTATACTTGGCAGGTCCTTTACAAAAGAATGAATTAGCAGAGGGAGGATCCATACATAGCTTTAAGCAGATTTGCAATAAAGCTCTTGAAGGCAGAAGAAAGTGAACTTAGTAGTGACCGGCGAAGAGGCGAAGCCAGGAGCTGAGACTCCACACCTGCAACCACACATAGGTGTGCGAGTACATATGGGTGAGTACATATATGTTCCTTTCAATTATGTCTTCAGAATTCTTGTCGTTGTCACAGGTGCCACTGTTGCTGTGTTTATCGTTGTTGTTCTTTGCTATCCTGGGAATCTTTCTCGAAAAAATTTTCTCTAACAGCTGATAATAAAATGTCCCAATCTTTAAAAAAAAAGTTTGGTGGATATTAATTAAATTGTGATGAATGGTCTTTGAAAACCGACAAGGTGAAGATTGAGACACTTATGCACCATATGGGAATCTTTGCTTAGGAAACGTTTCGCCACACAGTGGCTTCATCAGTCCAATACAAAGCAGAAAGAGACAAGGAGAGAAGAAGATTGAGGTAATCAGTCCCTCAGCCTGGAGTCGATGTGTTCAGTCCATCAGTCTTGTAGAATGTACAGCATAGGGCCGTAGACGTGGCTTATATACTGTAGTGAGGTGACGTGAAGCAGGTGGAGGCCGGATCATGGTGGTACCATCCACTAGTCGAAGTAGGTCTTCGTCCGAAGGAAGGACAAGATGAATGATAAAAAACGGGTTATAATTATGACCATAATTTTTAAAGGGGTGGACCGGTAAGTAAGCGGAAGGCCTCAGTCAGATGACCAAAAGCTCCGAGGGCGGATCATCACCTGACCAAGACCCGCGTCAGAAAACGCTTGTCCTGTTTCCTGACGAATTTCACCTAACCTAACCTGTTGAATGATCTTATAAGATCTGACTTGCATGGAGGATGGTGGGCATTACATGAAGGTAACCTGAAGATAATCCCGGGCATCATCGATTCCGTGACCTGTTCCCAGACTAGGCCTGCCGCTTGATGGTCTGGTGAAACAACGTATGCATCTCAACCCGGCTGATCAGAAGCTGACTTAAGGAACTTACCAAATGATCTCTCGAAGACAGCTAGGAGTCTGTTGCTATTTCCTCATATGTATTAAGAAAGGGTGTTGAAAAGCTTTGGTCCCTTTATACTTATTGCCAACCATATGATAGAAATTCCCATGGTGCAGAGCCAAGTTTCATCACATACTTCGTGTAGAGCTTTTTGTGTAGAGCTCTTTCAAGCCATGGTTTGATAAAGCCCAGTCGTAAAGTATATAATAAAGATTTACTCTACACCAAGCGTCTTTCTTTTTCACGAGGATTTGACGTGAAAATAACGACTTGTGTTGCAAAACAAGATTAAATGAGAAAGCGATTCGTTTATCCAGCTTGACTTGAAAAAGTTGTTCTTAGAAACGATGTGCCAGTAAAGTCTTCTTCAGCTAAATGTATGTTTTATTACATGTCTTCGCAATCCTGCCAGTTATTGCGTTATGAACACAGACGTTTAATTCTAGCTTAAAGTGTTTTTTTTTGGCAATTCGTATCATGCTTATTGCCGTTCTCGCATTTTTTTGGTAACGATAAGTCAAGATTAACTAAATCCTTCGAAACTTTTGTAATTAACGAGTTAAAGCAAGTAATAATTTGCAAAATATATGTTGCGTTACGTAAACGGGTAGGATGGGCAAGGGCGAAGGGCGGAAGGTGGAATAGAGATTGACGGGTTGGGTCGGCGGGGAGAGAGTAGAGGTTGCTCTGTGCTCCATGTTTAGTTGTAGTGATGGTTTATCTAAAACGGCGGGCATTTAAATTTCTGTCTAGCAGGTTTGGCTAGAGCAATGACAAAGTTTATACACCCTCCAAGTTATCCCATTTTGCTCCATTCTCTCTAAATGACCCGACCACATCAACAACTTCTCCTCAGCCCTCTTAATAATACTTTTGGTAACTCCACACCTCCTCCAGACTACGAATTCTCTACATAATATTTACGCGAGACATTGCCTTCAGACACATCTCCAATGCCTCTAACCCTC
>NC_091299.1:36750722-36760722 GCF_038502225.1 Cherax quadricarinatus | reverse complement strand
TTTGTTCCTCATAGCCTTCAATCTTATGACCTGGTGTTCTACCAGGCAATAAAGGATTTTAAAAATGGTTGTTATTCTGCTGTGGCTACATATATAGAGGGACTTAGGTACAGATTTGGTTTTTTGATTCTATGTCATTCTCAAATTGTCGCTGAGTTTCTCTTCTTTCACATTCGTATTCGTTTCTTACTTTTCTGCTTGCTTCTCTTATTTTTCTGCTGCTCTTTGTTTTTTTTTTTTTATATTTTTCCATGCTCTTGTACGTTCAGGTTTTACCACTTTGCATCTGTGGGTGAACCATGGGAGCTCTTTCTCTCTTCTTGCTGTTACTGATTCTGATTCTTAAAATGAATTTCTCCGCTTTTCCCTGTGTGTGTGTGTGTGTGTGTGTGTGTGTGTGTGTGTGTGTGTGTGTGTGTGTGTGTGTGTGTGTGTGTGTGTGTGTGTGTGTGTGTGTACTCACCTATTTGTACTCACCTATTTGTGGTTGCAGGGGTCGAGTCTTAGCTCCTGGCCCCGCCTCTTCACCGGTTGCTACTGGGCCCTCTCTCTCCCCGCTCCATGAGCTTTATCAAACCTCGTCTTAAAACTGTGTATGGTTCCTGCCTCCACTACGTCATTTTCTAGGCTATTCCACTGCCTTACAACTCTATGACTGAATAAATACTTCCTAATATCTCTCTGACTCATTTGTGTCTTCAACTTCCAATTGTGGCCTCTTGTTTCTGTGTCCCCTCCCTGGAACATCCTGTCTTTGTCCACCTTGTCTATTCCACGCAGTATTTTATATGTCGTTATCATGTCTTCCCTGACTCTCCTGTCCTCCAGTATCGTCATACCGATTTCCCTTAATCTTTCTTCATAGGATATTCCCCTTAGCTCTGGAACTAACCTTGTCGCAAACCTTTGTACTTTCTCTAGTTTCTTTACGTGCTTTATCAAGTGCGGGTTCCAAACAGGTGCTGCATACTCCAGTGTGGGCCTGACATACACGGTGTACAGTGTCTTGAACGATTCCTTACTAATGTATCGGAATGCTGTTCTCAGGTTTGCCAGGCGCCCATACGCTGCAGCAGTTATCTGATTGATGTGTGCTTCCGGAGACATGCTCGGTGTTATACTCACCCCAAGATCTTTCTCCTTGAGTGAGGTTTGCAGTCTTTGGCCACCTAGCCTATACTCTGTCTGTGGTCTTCTGTGCCCTTCCCCTATCTTCATGACTTTGCATTTGGCAGGATTAAATTCGAGAAGCCATTTGCTGGACCAGGTGTCCAGTCTGTTCAGGTCTCTTTGAAGTCCTGCCTGGTCCTCATCAGATTTAATTCTCCTCATTAACTTCACATCGTCTGCAAACAGGAACACTTGTGAGTCTAACCCTTCCATCATGTCGTTCACAAATACCAAAAATAGCACTGGTCCTAGGACCGACCCCTGTGGGACCCCGCTCGTCACAGGTGCCCACTGTGATACATCATTACGTACCATGACTGGTTGTTGCCTCCCTGTCAGGTATTCTCTGATCCACTGCAGTGCCCTTCCTGTTATATGCGCCTGATGCTCTAGCATCTGCACTAATCTCTTGTGAGGAACTGTGTCAAAGGCCTTCTTGCAGTCCAAGAAGATGCAATCAACCCACCCCTCTCTCTCGTGTCTTACTTCTGTTATTTTATCATAAAACTCCAGAAGGTTTGTGACACAGGATTTGCCTTCCATGAATCCGTGCTGGTTGGCATTTATACTCTTGTTCCGTTCCAGGTGCTCCACCACTCTCCTCCTGATAATCTTCTCCATAACTTTGCATGCTATACACGTCAGTGACACAGGTCTATAGTTTAGTGCCTCTTTTCTGTCTCCTTTTTTAAAAATGGGAACTACATTTGCCGTCTTCCATACCTCAGGTAGTTGCCCAGTTTCCAGGGACGTGTTGAAGATTGTGGTAAGTGGCACGCACAACATATCTGCTCCCTCTCTAAGGACCCACTGGGAGATGTTGTCCGGTCCCATTGCCTTTGAAGTATCGATGTCCCTTAGCAGTTTCTTCACCTCCTCCTCATCTGTATGTATGTCGTCCAACACTTGTTGGTGTATTCCTTGCTGGTGTCCCCATCTGGTCTGTCCCCCCAGAGTCCTTCCTGCCTCTACTGTAAATACTTCCTTAAATCTCGTGTTGAGCTCCTCGCATACCTCTTGATCGTTTCTTGTGAGTTCTCCATCTTCTTTCCTCAGCCTTATCACCTGGTCCTTGACTGTCGTCTTCCTCCTAATGTGGCTATACAGCAGTTTCGGGTCAGATTTGACTTTCGATGCTATGTCATTTTCATACTGTCGCTGGGCCTCCCTCCTTATCTGCGCATATTCGTTTCTGGCTCTTCTACTAATCTCCTTGTTTTCCTGGGTTCTATGCCTCATATACCTTTTCCATTGTCTGTTGCACTTAGTTTTTGCCTCCCTACACCTTCGGGTAAACCAAGGACTCGTTTTGGTCTTCCTATTATTTCTGTTTCCCTTGGGAACAAACCTTTCCTCTGCCTCCTTGCACTTTGTTGCCACATATTCCATCATCTCGTTTACTGATTTTCCTACCATTTCTCTGTCCCACTGAACCTCCTGCAGGAAGTTTCTCATACCTGTGTAGTCCCCCCTTTTATAGTTTGGCCTGTCCCCTTCAGTTCCTGTTACCTTCTCCACTTGTAACTCTACTATATAATCAAAACTCAGAACCACGTGATCGCTAGCTCCAAGGGGCCTCTCGTAAGTGATGTCCTCAATGTCTGAACTGCTCAGGGTGAACACAAGATCCGGTCTTGCTGGCTCATCCTCCCCTCTCTCTCTGGTTGTGTCCCTGACATGTTGATGCATGAGGTTTTCAAGTACCACATCCATCATCTTGGCTCTCCATGTTTCGGGACCCCCATGTGGCTCCAGGTTTTCCCAGTCGATCTCCCTGTGGTTGAAATCGCCCATTACCAGTAACTTTGCTCTGCTCGAGTGAGCTCTTCTTGCCACCTCAGCCAGTGTGTCCACCATCACCCTGTTGTTTTCTTCATACTCCTCTCTTGGCCTCCTGCAGTTCTGTGTTGGGTTATACATCACTCCAACGACTACTTTATGAGCAGTGCAACCCCTCCTCCCCCTCTACTTCTTCTATCTTTCCTCAGGATCTGATATCCCGTTGGGAAGATTGTACTAGGCACATGTGTGTGTTCATGTATGTGTGTACTCACCTATTTGTGGTTGCAGAAGTCGATTCACAGCTCCTGGTCCCGCCTGTTCGCTAATCGCTAAAGGTTCACTCTTTCCCTGCTCCAAAAGCTTTATCGTACCTCTTCTTAAAGCTATGTATGGATCTTGCTTCCACTACTTCACTCTCCGGATTATTTCACTTCCTCACGGCTCTAAGGCCGAAGAAATACTTCCTAACATTTCTGTGACTCATCTGAGTTTTCAATTTCCAATTGTGACCCCTTGTTGCCCTGTCCCATCTCTGAAACATTTTGTCCTTGTTCACCTTGTCAATTTCTCTAGTGTTTTATACATTGTTATCATGTGTCCCTTATCCCTCCTGTCCTATAGTGTCGTCAGGTCGATTTTCCTTAGCCTTTTATTATGTAAGTGTTTGCATTTTCTCTAATTTTGTTGACCTGCCTGACCAGGTGAGGGTTCCAGGTGTACTCACTTAATTGTGCTCACCTAATTGTGATTGCAGGGGTCGATTCACAGCTTCTGGCCTCGCCTCTTTACTGGTCGCTACTAGGTCACTCTCACTGCTCCATTAATTTTTTCGCACCTCTTCTCAAAGTTATGTACGGTTCCTGTTTCCACTATATCACATTCTAGACTATTCCACTTCCTGACACCTCTGTGACTGAAGAAGAACTTCCTAACAGCCCTGTGACTCATCTGAGTCTTCAAATTTCAATTGTGACCCGTTATTGCTGAGTCCCATCTCAGGAACATCCTGTCTCTGTCCACCTTGTCGATTCCTCTCGGTATTTTATATGTCGTTATTATATCCATCCCCCCTGTCTCTCTTGTTCTCCAGTGTCGTCAGATCGATTTCCCCTAACCTCTCCTTGTAGAACATGCCTCTTAGCTCCGGGACTAATCTTGTTGCAAACCATTGCACTTTTTTTTTATTTCCTGGCGTGCTTGGCCAGGTGCTGGTTCCATACTGGTGCTGCATACTCGAATATGGGCGTGACGTACACTGCGTATAGGGTCCTGAACGATTCCTTACTGAAATGTTGGAATGCTAGGCGCCCATATGATGCAGCAGTTATTTGGTTGTGCGCCTTAGGAGATGTGCTCGGTGTTATAGTCTTCCTAAGATCCTTTTCCTTGAGTGAGATTTGTAGTCTTTGGCCCCCTAGACTGTACTCTGTCTGCGGTCTTCTTTGCCAATCCCCAAAAACATGACTTTGCACTTGGTGGGGTTGAACGGCAGGAGCCAATTTCTGGACCAGGCCTGCAAACTGATCAGATCCCTTTGCATTCCTGCCTTGTTCTCCTGCGATTTAATTCTTCTCATCGTCTGCAAACAGGGACACTTTTGAGTCTATTCCTTCCTTCATGTCGTTCACATATACAAAAACAGTACCGGTCCTAGTAGTGGCCCCTGTGTAACCCCACTCGTCACAGGCGCCCACTCTGACACCTCGTCACGGACCATGACTTGCTGATGTCTTCCCGACAGGTGTTCCCTGATTCATTGCAGTGCCTTCCTTGTTATACCTGCCTGGTCTTCCAGCTTACGCACTAATCTATTGTGTGGAACTGTGTCAAAAGCCTTAGTACAGTCCAAGAAAACACAGTCTACTCACCCCTCTCTCTCTTGTCTTACTTCTGTCATCTTGTCATAGAACTCCAGTAGGTTTGTAACACAGGATTTCCCGTCCCTAAATTCGTGCTGGTTGTTGTTGATGAGCTCATTCCTTTCTAGGTGCTCCACCACTCTTCTCCTTATAATCTTCTCCATAATTTTGAATACTATATATGTCAGTGACAGTGGTCTGTAATTTAATGTTACGTGTCTGTCGTCTTTTTTTTTTTTGGAAATTGTGACTACATTTGATGTCTTCCATACCTCAGGTAGTCGCCCTGTTTTCAGGTAGTCCCTTCTGTCTTCTCTGTGAATACTTCTTTGAATCTCATGTTGAGCTCCTCAAACACTTTTCGGTCGTTTTTTGTCATCTCCCCCCCTTCCTTACTTCCTCAGGCTGATTGCCTGGTCCTGACTGTTATTTTCTTCCTGATGTAGCTGTACAACAGCTTCGGGTCAGACTTGGCTTTCGCTGCTATGTCATTTCGTATTGTCGTTGGGCCTCCCTCCATACCTGTCCGTATTCATTTCTTGCTCTTCGACTACTCTCCTTATACTCCTGGGTCCTGTGCCTCCTATACTTCTTCCATTCTCTGTTGCATTTGGTTTTGGCCTCTTTACACTTCCGGGTGAACCATGGGCTTCTCGTTATGCCTGTTGCCCTTGGGTACAAACCTCTCCTGCTGCCTTTCAAATTGTTGTCATATGTTTGTGTGGTGTGTGTGTGTGTATGTGTGTGTGTGTGTGTGTCTGTCTGTCTGTGCACTGGTAGTAGTAGTAGTGTATGTATGTGTGTGTGTTTGTAGTAGTAGTTAGTAGTAGTAGTAGTAGTAGTAGTAGTAGTGTGTGTGTGTGTGTGTGTGTGTGTGTGTGTGTGGGTACTCACCTAATTTGCCTAATTGTGGTTGCAGGGGTCGATACTCAGCTCCTGGCCCCGCCACTTCACTGAGTGCTACTAGGTCCTCTCTCTCCCTGCTCCATGAGTTTTATCATGCCTCATCTTAAAGGTATATATGGTTCTTGCCCCCACTACCTCACTTGCTAGACTATTCCACTTCCTGACCACTCTATGACTGAAGAAATACTTCCTAACATCCCTTTGACTCATCTGGGTCTTCAACTTCCAACTGTGACCCCTTGTTTCTGTGTCCGCTCTCTGGAACATCCTGTCTCTGCCCACCTTGTCTATTCCACGCAGTATTTTGTATGTCGTTATCATGTCTTCCCCAACCCTCCTGTCCTCCAGTGTCATCAGGCCGATTTCCCTTAACCTTTCTTCGTAGGACATTCCCCTCATCTCTGGAACTAACCTTGTCGCAAACCTTTGCACTTTCTCTAATTTCTTGACGTGCTTGATCCAGTGCTGCATACTCCAGTATGGGCCTGACGTACACGGTGTACATTGTCTTGAACGATTCCTTACTAAGGTATCGGAACTCTGTTCACAAGTTTGCCAGGCGCCCATATGCTGCAGCAGTTATCTGGTTGATTTGTGCTTCAGGAGACGTGCTCGATGTTATATTCATCCCAAGATCTTTCTCCTTGAGCGAGGTTTGCAGTCTTTGGCCACCTAGCCTATATTCCGTCTGCTGTCGTCTGTGCCCATCCCTGATCTTCATGACTTTGCATTTGGCAGGGTTGAATTCGAGAAGCCAGTTGATGGACCAGGTGTCCAGCCTGTCCAGATCTCTTTGAAGTCCTGCTGATCCTCATCTGATTTGATTCTCCTCATTAACTTCACATCATCTGCAATCAGGGACACTCCTGAGTCTATCCCTTTCATCATGTCATTCACATATACCAAAAATAGCATTGGTCCTAGGACCGACCCCTGTGTGTGTGTGTGTGTGTACTTGGAGTTTACGTGAAGGGTATTCCGGGGATCAACGCGCCCGCGGTCCGGTCCACGACCAGGCCTCCCGGTGGATCAGGGCCTGATCAACGAGGCTGTTAATGCTGGCCGCACGCAATCCAACGTACGAACCACACCCCGGCTGATCCGGCACCGACTTTAGGTATCTGTCCAGCTTCCTCTTGAAGACAACCAGGGGTCTACTGGTAATACCCGTTATTGTTGGTGGGAGGCTGATGAACAGTCTTGGGCCCCGGACACTTATTGCGTACTTTTCACTGGGACTATGTTGCATCGCCTGCCAAGTCTTTTGCTTTCGTATGGAGTGATTTCTGTGTGCACATTAGGGACCAGTCTCTTCAGAATTTTCCAGGTGTAAATTATGATATATCTCGCCTGCGCTCCAGTGAGTACAAGTCAAGTGCTTCCACGCGTTCCCAGTAGTTAATGTGTTTGATAGAACTTGCACGTGCAGTAAAGGATCTCTGTACATTCTCTAGATCTGCAATTTCACCTGCCTTGAATGAGGATGTTAATGTACAGCAGTATTCCAGCCTAGAGAGAACAAGTGATTTAAAAAGGATCATCATTGGCTTAGCATCTATTGTCTTAAATGTTCTCATTATCCATCCTATCAGTTTGCTCGCAGATGTGATAGTGGTATTGTTGTGGTACTTGAAGGTGAGGTCTTCGGACATTACCACACCCAGGTCCTTCACATTACTTTTCCTCTCTATTGTGTGATTAGAGTTTGTAGTATACTCAGTCCTAGATATTATGTCCTTCAGTTTTCCATAACGGAGTAGTTGGAATTTGTGTTCATTGTGTTCTCTGTTGCCCATTGGAAAACTTGGTTTATATCTTCTTGGAGCTTTGCCGTGTCCTCATTGGATGACACTCTCATGCAGATCCAAGTATCATCTGCAAAGGATGATATAGTGCTGTGGTTTACATCTCTGTCTATGTCTGATATGAGAATGAGGAACAGGATAGGTGCGAGTACTGTGTCTTGTGGGACAGAGCTCTTCACTATGGCAGCATCCAATTAAACTTTGTTTATCACTACTCTTTGTGTGCGATTGGTTAGAAAGTTGAAAATCTATTTGCCTACTTTGCCAGTTATCCCTTTAGCACGCATTTTGTGTGCTATTACACCATGGTTGCACTTGTCAAAGGCTTTTGCAAAATCTGTGTATACTACATCTGCATTCTGTTTGTTTTCCAATGCATCTAAGACAATATCATAGTGGTCTAGCAGTTGCGAAAGGCAGGAGCGACCTGCTCTGAAACCATGTTGCCCTGGGTTGTGCAATTTTGGGAGTCCAGGTGGTTTGCTATCCTGGCTCTTAGAACTTTTTCAAAGATTTTTATGATGTGGGAGGATAAAGCTATTGGTCTATAGTTCTTAGCTATTGCTTTGCTGCCACCTTTATGGAGTGTGTGTGTGTGTGTGTGTGTGTGTGTGTGAATAGTATTGACAGTTTGATAGATGGATGGAGATGTAGTAGTTTAGTGAAGTGAGGTTCTTGCACGTCTGCCAAGACAACAACATAATGACTGATGGGGAATGTGGTGTTAAAACACGATCGACATGTTTGAAGTACAGTATATAACAGTAACACCAGACGTATGTGTGGTGTAATAAGTGAAGAGACAGACGGTGAGATGGAGTCTTCAATTTGAGAATCTCCGCACACACGGAGCCTTCATCACTCCCTCTTCATTGCTCGTCCTCTGATCACCCATCATCCACTGGCCGCCCACCAACCACAAACCCTTTGGTCACCCTACCCACTGACCGCCTACCCTCCTCCCACATAGACCGCCCACCCATGGCCCGTCACCTACTACCATCTCTCTGTCCCCCAACCACCCACAACACATCCACCACCCTCCCTCTGTCCTGCTCTATCGCTTCCTCTGACTTATGGTATGGCATTATTGGATATCATGAGGTGGGTCGATCATTCTTCGTATACTTTCTCCATTATTATTATTATTATTATTATTATTATTATTATTATTATTATTATTATTATTATTATTGTTATTATTTTTACTACTACTACTATTAGTAGTAGTAGTAGTAGTAGTAGTAGTAGTACTAGTTGTAGTAGTAGTAGTAGTAGTAGTAGTAGTAGTAGTAGTAGTAGTAGTAGTAGTAGTAGTAGAAGTAGTAGTAGTAGTAGTAGTATTTATTGTTATTAATATTATTTTTATTAGTAGTAATAGTATTTATTTATTTATTTATTTATTTATTTATGTGTTATTGATATTACTATTATCCGGCACACATTAATTTGGGACAGGAAACATCGCCTCACCATTACGAAATGACAGGTAGAGTTTCAATGACAGTCATTTTATTCTGATGTACTTTTCCCAGGGCATGTTTGACTCTTGCCAGGACAAGCTTAACTTTTGTCTGGGCCGGCTTACCTCTTGCCAAGGCCAGTTTAATTCTTGCCAGGACCAGCTTAAATTTTGACAGGGCCAGCCTAACCTTTGTTAGGACCGACATAATTTTTCAGTGACCAGCTTAACTCATGCCAAGACTAGCTGAATTCTTGTCAGGGCCAGCTTAGGTTTTGCCAGGACAACATATAATTCATGGGACAAATAGATCAAGATGTATTCAAATTATATCCATACATATGTAAATGTCTGGACTACATGGTCTGCATCACGCTTGGTAACACCAGCATTTCCCACCACCCTGGCAAATAAAAGCTTTTGATATCACTATACCTACCTACCATCCAAAGAAACTAATCATGCACATTCCTTGTCTTCGACTACTTTCGAAATTCGGTGTTCCGGAAGAAATACACAACTTGTAGACAAAAAATAATATTGGACTATCTACGCTGATGACTAACTTAATTAACTGTGAGAGTGGGAGGGTGGGAAGTGTTGTTATTGTTAATCATCCTGATGGTACTGTAATACACAGGCGTACTAGAATATCCTGGCTTCCATCTGAACTGTTTGCCAGACTTATTCCTCCCATTCTTGTGGAAACTACAACCTTAACAGTTTAATTGTAAATAAATTTCTTTCCTCATTACTTGCTCTAAATAGCCTGAGACCTAAATGTAGCATGGTTGTGTACAATGCTAGGCACAAATTATTAAGAAGTGGATTACAGTTATGCTTTTGTGAATTCCCTCTTACAAATTCCTCCAGGAGCATAATAAAGATGATAACTTAGCAAACCAAGCACTAAATAATGAGAATGTCGAATATAATTTGGGTTTCTCAAATAGAAATTTAATAAATATTGTCAGAAGAGAAGTAGCAAACGAGCCTGAATAAAATAGAACAGTACA